>NC_073248.2:2432500-2735000 GCF_029281585.2 Gorilla gorilla gorilla
TACATCTTCACCGCTATCAGTATAAACATGGAAATATCTACACCGCTATCTGTATGAACATGGAAATAGCTACACAGCCATCTGGATGAACATGGAAATATCTACACCGCTATCTGTATGAACATGGAAATAGCTAAACCTCTATCTGTATGAACATGGAAATATCTACACCGCTATCTGTATGAACATGGAAATATCTACACCGCTATCTGTATGAACATGGAAATATCTTCACCGCCATCTGTATGAACATGGATATATCCACAGAGCCATCTTGATGAACATGGAAATATCTACACAGCTATCTGTATGAACATGGAAATTTATACACCGCTATCTGTGTAAACATGCATACATCTTCACCGCTATCTGTATAAACATGGAAATATCTACACCGCTATCTGTCTGAACATGGAAATATCTACACCGCTATCTGTTTGAACATGGAAATATCTACACCGCTATCTGCATGAAAATGGAAATATCTACACAGCTATCTGCATATACATGGAAATATCTACACAGCTATCACTTTACACATGGAAATAACTACACCGCTATCTGTATGAACATGGAAATATATACACCGCCATCTGTATGAACATGGAAATATCTGCACCGCCATCTGTATGAACATATAAATATCTACACCACCATCTGTATTAAGACGGAGATATCTACACCGCTATCTGTATAAACATGGAAATATCTACAACGCTATCTGTATAAACAGGGAAATATCTACACCACTATCTGTATAAACATGGAAATATCAGCACCGCTATATTTATGAACATGGAAATATCAGCCCCTCTATCTGTAAGAACATGGAAGTATCTACACCGCTATCAATATGAACATGGAAATATCTACACCGCTATCTGTATGAACATGGAAATATCTTCACCGCCATCTGTATGAACATGGATATATCTACACAGCCGTCTGGATGAACATGGAAATATCTACACCGCTATCTGTATGAACATGGAAATAGCTACACCGATATCTGTATGAACATGGAAATATCTACACCACTATCTGTATGAACATGGAAATATCTACACCGCTATCTGTATGAACATGGAAATATCTTCACCGCTATCAGTATGAACATGGATATATCTACACAGCCATCTGGATGAACATGGAAATATCTACACCGCTATCTGTATGAACATGGAAATAGCTAAACCTCTATCTGTATGAACATGGAAATATCTACACCGCTATCTGTATGAACATGGAAATATCTACACCGCTATCTGTATGAACATGGAAATATCTTCACCGCCATCTGTATGAACATGGATATATCTACAGAGCCATCTTGATGAACATGGAAATATCTACACAGCTATCTGTATCAACACGGAAATTTATACACCGCTATCTGTGTAAACATGCAAACATCTTCACCGCTATCTAAATAAACATGGAAATATCTACACCGCTATCTGTCTGAACATGGAAATATCTGCACCGCTATCTGTTTGAACATGGAAATATCTACACCGCTTTCTGCATAAAAATGGAAATATCTACACAGCTATCTGCATATACATGGAAATATCTTCAAAGCTATCTCTTTACACATGGAAATAACTACACCGCTATCTCTATAAACATGGAAATATCTACACCGCCATCTGTATGAACATGGAAATATCTGCATTGCCATCTGTATGAACATATAAATACCTACACCGCCATCTGTATTAAGATGGAGATATCTACACCGCTATCTGCATAAACCTGGAAATATCTACACCGCTACCTGTATAAACATGGAAATATCAGCACCGCTCTCTGTATGAACTCGGAAATATCTACACCGCTATCTGTACGAACATGGAAATATCTACACGGCTATCTGTATGAACATGGAAATAGCTACACCGCTATCTGTATGAACAAGGAAATATCTACACCACTATCTGTATGAACATGGAAATATCTACACCGCTATCGGTGAAAACATACATATATCTTCACCGCTATCTGTATAAACATGGAAATATCTACACCGCTATCTGTATGAACATGGAAATAGCTACACCGCTACCTGTATAAACATGGAAATATCAGCACCGCTATCTGTATGAACATGGAAATAGCTACACCGCTATCTGTATGAACATGCAAATATCTACACCACTATCTGTATGAACATGGAAATATCTACACCACTATCTGTATGAACATGGATATATCTACACAGCCATCTGGATGAACATGGAAATATCTACACCACTATCTGTATGAACATGGAAATATCTACACCGCTATCTGTGTAAACATGCATACATCTTCACCGCTATCAGTATAAACATGGAAATATCTACACCGCTATCTGTATGAACATGGAAATAGCTACACAGCCATCTGGATGAACATGGAAATATCTACACCGCTATCTGTATGAACATGGAAATAGCTAAACCTCTATCTGTATGAACATGGAAGTATCTACACCGCTATCTGTATGAACATGGAAATATCTACACCGCTATCTGTATGAACATGGAAATATCTTCACCGCCATCTGTATGAACATGGATATATCCACAGAGCCATCTTGATGAACATGGAAATATCTACACAGCTATCTGTATGAACATGGAAATTTATACACCGCTATCTGTGTAAACATGCATACATCTTCACCGCTATCTGTATAAACATGGAAATATCTACACCGCTATCTGTCTGAACATGGAAATATCTACACCGCTATCTGTTTGAACATGGAAATATCTACACCGCTTTCTGCATAAAAATGGAAATATCTACACAGCTATCTGCATATACATGGAAATATCTTCAAAGCTATCTCTTTACACATGGAAATAACTACACCGCTATCTCTATAAACATGGAAATATCTACACCGCCATCTGTATGAACATGGAAATATCTGCATTGCCATCTGTATGAACATATAAATACCTACACCGCCATCTGTATTAAGATGGAGATATCTACACCGCTATCTGCATAAACCTGGAAATATCTACACCGCTACCTGTATAAACATGGAAATATCAGCACCGCTCTCTGTATGAACTCGGAAATATCTACACCGCTCTCTGTACGAACATGGAAATATCTACACTGCTATCTGTATGAACATGGAAATAGCTACACCACTATCTGTATGAACAAGGAAATATCTACACCACTATCTGTATGAACATGGAAATATCTACACCGCTATCGGTGAAAACATACATATATCTTCACCGCTATCTGTATAAACATGGAAATATCTACACCGCTATCTGTATGAACATGGAAATAGCTACACCGCTACCTGTATAAACATGGAAATATCAGCACCGCTATCTGTATGAACATGGAAATAGCTACACCGCTATCTGTATGAACATGCAAATATCTACACCACTATCTGTATGAACATGGAAATATCTACACCAATATCTGTATGAACATGGATATATCTACACAGCCATCTGGATGAACATGGAAATATCTACACCACTATCTGTATGAACATGGAAATATCTACACCGCTATCTGTGTAAACATGCATACATCTTCACCACTATCAGTATAAACATGGAAATATCTACACCGCTATCTGTATGAACATGGAAATAGCTACACAGCCATCTGGATGAACATGGAAATATCTACACCGCTATCTGTATGAACATGGAAATAGCTAAACCTCTATCTGTATGAACATGGAAATATCTACACCGCTATCTGTATGAACATGGAAATATCTACACCGCTATCTGTATGAACATGGAAATATCTTCACCGCCATCTGTATGAACATGGATATATCCACAGAGCCATCTTGATGAACATGGAAATATCTACACAGCTATCTGTATGAACATGGAAATTTATACACCGCTATCTGTGTAAACATGCATACATCTTCACCGCTTTCTGTATAAACATGGAAATATCTACACCGCTATCTGTCTGAACATGGAAATATCTACACCGCTATCTGTTTGAAAATGGAAATATCTACACCGCTTTCTGCATAAAAATGGAAATATCTACACAGCTATCTGCATATACATGGAAATATCTTCAAAGCTATCTCCTTACACATGGAAATAACTACACCGCTATCTCTATAAACATGGAAATATCTACACCGCCATCTGTATGAACATGGAAATATCTGCATTGCCATCTGTATGAACATATAAATACCTACACCGCCATCTGTATTAAGATGGAGATATCTACACCGCTATCTGCATAAACCTGGAAATATCTACACCGCTACCTGTATAAACATGGAAATATCAGCACCGCTCTCTGTATGAACTCGGAAATATCTACACCGCTATCTGTACGAACATGGAAATATCTACACGGCTATCTGTATGAACATGGAAATAGCTACACCGCTATCTGTATGAACAAGGAAATATCTACACCACTATCTGTATGAACATGGAAATATCTACACCGCTATCGGTGAAAACATACATATATCTTCACCGCTATCTGTATAAACATGGAAATATCTACACCGCTATCTGTATGAACATGGAAATAGCTACACCGCTACCTGTATAAACATGGAAATATCAGCACCGCTATCTGTATGAACATGGAAATAGCTACACCGCTATCTGTATGAACATGCAAATATCTACACCACTATCTGTATGAACATGGAAATATCTACACCACTATCTGTATGAACATGGATATATCTACACAGCCATCTGGATGAACATGGAAATATCTACACCACTATCTGTATGAACATGGAAATATCTACACCGCTATCTGTGTAAACATGCATACATCTTCACCGCTATCAGTATAAACATGGAAATATCTACACCGCTATCTGTATGAACATGGAAATAGCTACACAGCCATCTGGATGAACATGGAAATATCTACACCGCTATCTGTATGAACATGGAAATAGCTAAACCTCTATCTGTATGAACATGGAAGTATCTACACCGCTATCTGTATGAACATGGAAATATCTACACCGCTATCTGTATGAACATGGAAATATCTTCACCGCCATCTGTATGAACATGGATATATCCACAGAGCCATCTTGATGAACATGGAAATATCTACACAGCTATCTGTATGAACATGGAAATTTATACACCGCTATCTGTGTAAACATGCATACATCTTCACCGCTATCTGTATAAACATGGAAATATCTACACCGCTATCTGTCTGAACATGGAAATATCTACACCGCTATCTGTTTGAACATGGAAATATCTACACCGCTTTCTGCATAAAAATGGAAATATCTACACAGCTATCTGCATATACATGGAAATATCTTCAAAGCTATCTCTTTACACATGGAAATAACTACACCGCTATCTCTATAAACATGGAAATATCTACACCGCCATCTGTATGAACATGGAAATATCTGCATTGCCATCTGTATGAACATATAAATACCTACACCGCCATCTGTATTAAGATGGAGATATCTACACCGCTATCTGCATAAACCTGGAAATATCTACACCGCTACCTGTATAAACATGGAAATATCAGCACCGCTCTCTGTATGAACTCGGAAATATCTACACCGCTCTCTGTACGAACATGGAAATATCTACACTGCTATCTGTATGAACATGGAAATAGCTACACCACTATCTGTATGAACAAGGAAATATCTACACCACTATCTGTATGAACATGGAAATATCTACACCGCTATCGGTGAAAACATACATATATCTTCACCGCTATCTGTATAAACATGGAAATATCTACACCGCTATCTGTATGAACATGGAAATAGCTACACCGCTACCTGTATAAACATGGAAATATCAGCACCGCTATCTGTATGAACATGGAAATAGCTACACCGCTATCTGTATGAACATGCAAATATCTACACCACTATCTGTATGAACATGGAAATATCTACACCACTATCTGTATGAACATGGATATATCTACACAGCCATCTGGATGAACATGGAAATATCTACACCACTATCTGTATGAACATGGAAATATCTACACCGCTATCTGTGTAAACATGCATACATCTTCACCGCTATCAGTATAAACATGGAAATATCTACACCGCTATCTGTATGAACATGGAAATAGCTACACAGCCATCTGGATGAACATGGAAATATCTACACCGCTATCTGTATGAACATGGAAATAGCTAAACCTCTATCTGTATGAACATGGAAGTATCTACACCGCTATCTGTATGAACATGGAAATATCTACACCGCTATCTGTATGAACATGGAAATATCTTCACCGCCATCTGTATGAACATGGATATATCCACAGAGCCATCTTGATGAACATGGAAATATCTACACAGCTATCTGTATGAACAT
Source organism: Gorilla gorilla gorilla (assembly GCF_029281585.2). Taxonomy (NCBI): domain Eukaryota; kingdom Metazoa; phylum Chordata; class Mammalia; order Primates; family Hominidae; genus Gorilla; species Gorilla gorilla. Next base: position 2,438,866 of record NC_073248.2, read on the forward strand.
GGAAATTTATACACCGCTATCTGTGTAAACATGCATACATCTTCACCGCTATCTGTATAAACATGGAAATATCTACACCGCTATCTGTCTGAACATGGAAATATCTACACCGCTATCTGTTTGAACATGGAAATATCTACACCGCTTTCTGCATAAAAATGGAAATATCTACACAGCTATCTGCATATACATGGAAATATCTTCAAAGCTATCTCCTTACACATGGAAATAACTACACCGCTATCTCTATAAACATGGAAATATCTACACCGCCATCTGTATGAACATGGAAATATCTGCATTGCCATCTGTATGAACATATAAATACCTACACCGCCATCTGTATTAAGATGGAGATATCTACACCGCTATCTGCATAAACCTGGAAATATCTACACCGCTACCTGTATAAACATGGAAATATCAGCACCGCTCTCTGTATGAACTCGGAAATATCTACACCGCTATCTGTACGAACATGGAAATATCTACACGGCTATCTGTATGAACATGGAAATAGCTACACCGCTATCTGTATGAACAAGGAAATATCTACACCACTATCTGTATGAACATGGAAATATCTACACCGCTATCGGTGAAAACATACATATATCTTCACCGCTATCTGTATAAACATGGAAATATCTACACCGCTATCTGTATGAACATGGAAATAGCTACACCGCTACCTGTATAAACATGGAAATATCAGCACCGCTATCTGTATGAACATGGAAATAGCTACACCGCTATCTGTATGAACATGCAAATATCTACACCACTATCTGTATGAACATGGAAATATCTACACCACTATCTGTATGAACATGGATATATCTACACAGCCATCTGGATGAACATGGAAATATCTACACCACTATCTGTATGAACATGGAAATATCTACACCGCTATCTGTGTAAACATGCATACATCTTCACCGCTATCAGTATAAACATGGAAATATCTACACCGCTATCTGTATGAACATGGAAATAGCTACACAGCCATCTGGATGAACATGGAAATATCTACACCGCTATCTGTATGAACATGGAAATAGCTAAACCTCTATCTGTATGAACATGGAAGTATCTACACCGCTATCTGTATGAACATGGAAATATCTACACCGCTATCTGTATGAACATGGAAATATCTTCACCGCCATCTGTATGAACATGGATATATCCACAGAGCCATCTTGATGAACATGGAAATATCTACACAGCTATCTGTATGAACATGGAAATTTATACACCGCTATCTGTGTAAACATGCATACATCTTCACCGCTATCTGTATAAACATGGAAATATCTACACCGCTATCTGTCTGAACATGGAAATATCTACACCGCTATCTGTTTGAACATGGAAATATCTACACCGCTTTCTGCATAAAAATGGAAATATCTACACAGCTATCTGCATATACATGGAAATATCTTCAAAGCTATCTCTTTACACATGGAAATAACTACACCGCTATCTCTATAAACATGGAAATATCTACACCGCCATCTGTATGAACATGGAAATATCTGCATTGCCATCTGTATGAACATATAAATACCTACACCGCCATCTGTATTAAGATGGAGATATCTACACCGCTATCTGCATAAACCTGGAAATATCTACACCGCTACCTGTATAAACATGGAAATATCAGCACCGCTCTCTGTATGAACTCGGAAATATCTACACCGCTCTCTGTATGAACATGGAAATATCTACACTGCTATCTGTATGAACATGGAAATAGCTACACCACTATCTGTATGAACAAGGAAATATCTACACCACTATCTGTATGAACATGGAAATATCTACACCGCTATCGGTGAAAACATACATATATCTTCACCGCTATCTGTATAAACATGGAAATATCTACACCGCTATCTGTATGAACATGGAAATAGCTACACCGCTACCTGTATAAACATGGAAATATCAGCACCGCTATCTGTATGAACATGGAAATAGCTACACCGCTATCTGTATGAACATGCAAATATCTACACAACTATCTGTATGAACATGGAAATATCTACACCAATATCTGTATGAACATGGATATATCTACACAGCCATCTGGATGAACATGGAAATATCTACACCACTATCTGTATGAACATGGAAATATCTACACCGCTATCTGTGTAAACATGCATACATCTTCACCACTATCAGTATAAACATGGAAATATCTACACCGCTATCTGTATGAACATGGAAATAGCTACACAGCCATCTGGATGAACATGGAAATATCTACACCGCTATCTGTATGAACATGGAAATAGCTAAACCTCTATCTGTATGAACATGGAAATATCTACACCGCTATCTGTATGAACATGGAAATATCTACACCGCTATCTGTATGAACATGGAAATATCTTCACCGCCATCTGTATGAACATGGATATATCCACAGAGCCATCTTGATGAACATGGAAATATCTACACAGCTATCTGTATGAACATGGAAATTTATACACCGCTATCTGTGTAAACATGCATACATCTTCACCGCTATCTGTATAAACATGGAAATATCTACACCGCTATCTGTCTGAACATGGAAATATCTACACCGCTATCTGTTTGAAAATGGAAATATCTACACCGCTTTCTGCATAAAAATGGAAATATCTACACAGCTATCTGCATATACATGGAAATATCTTCAAAGCTATCTCCTTACACATGGAAATAACTACACCGCTATCTCTATAAACATGGAAATATCTACACCGCCATCTGTATGAACATGGAAATATCTGCATTGCCATCTGTATGAACATATAAATACCTACACCGCCATCTGTATTAAGATGGAGATATCTACACCGCTATCTGCATAAACCTGGAAATATCTACACCGCTACCTGTATAAACATGGAAATATCAGCACCGCTCTCTGTATGAACTCGGAAATATCTACACCGCTCTCTGTACGAACATGGAAATATCTACACTGCTATCTGTATGAACATGGAAATAGCTACACCGCTATCTGTATGAACAAGGAAATATCTACACCACTATCTGTATGAACATGGAAATATCTACACCGCTATCGGTGAAAACATACATATATCTTCACCGCTATCTGTATAAACATGGAAATATCTACACCGCTATCTGTATGAACATGGAAATAGCTACACCGCTACCTGTATAAACATGGAAATATCAGGACCGCTATCTGTATGAACATGGAAATAGCTACACCGCTATCTGTATGAACATGCAAATATCTACACCACTATCTGTATGAACATGGAAATATCTACACCACTATCTGTATGAACATGGATATATCTACACAGCCATCTGGATGAACATGGAAATATCTACACCACTATCTGTATGAACATGGAAATATCTACACCGCTATCTGTGTAAACATGCATACATCTTCACCGCTATCAGTATAAACATGGAAATATCTACACCGCTATCTGTATGAACATGGAAATAGCTACACCGCTATCTGTATGAACATGGAAATATCTACACCGCTATCTGTATGAACATGGAAATAGCTAAACCTCTATCTGTATGAACATGGAAATATCTACACCGCTATCTGTATGAACATGGAAATATCTACACCGCTATCTGTATGAACATGGAAATATCTTCACCGCCATCTGTATGAACATGGATATATCTACAGAGCCATCTTGATGAACATGGAAATATCTACACAGCTATCTGTATGAACATGGAAATTTATACACCACTATCTGTGTAAACATGCATACATCTTCACCGCTATCTGTATAAACATGGAAATATCTACACCGCTATCTGTCTGAACATGGAAATATCTACACCGCTATCTGTTTGAACATGGAAATATCTACACCGCTTTCTGCATAAAAATGGAAATATCTACACAGCTATCTGCATATACATGGAAATATCTTCAAAGCTATCTCTTTACAGATGGAAATAACTACACCGCTATCTCTATAAACATGGAAATATCTACACCGCCATCTGTATGAACATGGAAATATCTGCATTGCCATCTGTATGAACATATAAATACCTACACCGCCATCTGTATTAAGATGGAGATATCTACACCGCTATCTGTGTAAACATGCATACATCTTCACCGCTATCTGTAAAAACATGGAAATATCTACACCGCTATCTGTATGAACATGGAAATATCTACACCGCTATCTGTATGAACATGGAAATATCTACACCGCTATCTGTTTGAACATGGAAATATCTACACCGCTATCTGCATGAAAATGGAAATATCTACACAGCTATCTGCATATACATGGAAATATCTACACAGCTATCTCTTTACACATGGAATTAACTACACCGCTATCTGTATGAACATGGAAATATCTACACCGCCATCTGTATGAACATGGAAATATCTGCACCGCCATCTGTATGAACATATAAATATCTACACCGCCATCTGTATTAAGATGGAGATATCTACACCGCTATCTGTATAAACATGTAAATATCTACACTGCTATCTGTATAAACAGGGAAATATCTACACCACTATCTGTATAAACATGGAAATATCAGCACCGCTATCTTTATGAACATGGAAATATCAGCCCCTCTATCTGTAAGAACATGGAAGTATCTACACCGCTATCAATATGAACATGGAAATATCTACACCGCTATCTGTATGAACATGGAAATATCTTCACCGCCATCTGTATGAACATGGATATATCTACACAGCCATCTGGATGAACATGGAAATATCTACACCGCTATCTGTATGAACATGGAAATAGCTACACCGCTATCTGTATGAACATGGAAATATCTACACCACTATCTGTATGAACATGGAAATATCTACACCGCTATCTGTATGAACATGGAAATATCTTCACCGCTATCAGTATGAACATGGATATATCTACACAGCCATCTGGATGAACATGGAAATATCTACACCGCTATCTGTATGAACATGGAAATAGCTAAATCTCTATCTGTATGAACATGGAAATATCTACACCGCTATCTGTATGAACATGGAAATATCTACACCGCTATCTGCATGAAAATGGAAATATCTACACTGCTATCTGCATATACATGGAAATATCTACACAGCTATCTCTTTACACATGGAAATAACTACACCGCTATCTGTATGAACATGGAAATATCCACACCGCCATCTGTATGAACATGGAAATATCTGCATCGCCATCTGTATGAACATACAAATATCTACACCGCCATCTATATAAAGATGGAGAAATCTACACCGCTATCTGTATAAACATGGAAATATCTACACCGCTATCTGTATAAACATGGAAATATCTACACCGCTATCTGTATAAACATGGAAATATCTACACCGCTACCTGTATAAACATGGAAATATCAGCACCGCTATCTGTATGAACATGGAAATATCTACACCGCTATCTTTATGAACATGGAAATATCTACACCGCTATCTGTATGAACATGGAAATATCTACACCGATATCTGTATAAACATGGAAATATCTACACCGCTACCTGTATAAACATGGAAATATCAGCACCGCTATCTGTATGAACATGGAAATATCTACACCGCTATCTGTATGAACATGGAAATATCTACACTGCTATCTGTATGAACATGGAAATATCTACACCGCTATCTGTATGAACATGGAAATATCTACACCGCTACCTGTATAAACATGGAAATATCAGCACCGCTATCTGTATGAAGTTGGAAATATCTACACCGCTATCTGTATGAACATGGAAATATCTACACCGCTATCTGTATGAACATGGAAATATCTACAAAGCTATCTGAATGAACATGGAAATATCTACACCGCCATCTGTATGAACATGGAAATATCTGCACCGCCATCTGTATGAACATATAAATATCTACACCGCCATCTGTATTAAGATGGAGATATCTACACTGCTATCTGTATAAACATGGAAATATCAACACCGCCTCCTGTATGAACACATAAATATCTACACCGCCATCTGTATTAAGAAGGAAATATCTAAACCGCTATCTGTATAAACATGGAAATATCTACACCGCTGCCTGTATAAACAGGGAAATATCTACACCACTATCTGTATAAACATGGAAATATCAGCACCGCTATCTTTATGAACATGGAAATATCAGCCCCTCTATCTGTAAGAACATGGAAGTATCTACACCGCTATCAATATGAACATGGAAATATCTACACCGCTATCTGTATGAACATGGAAATACCTTCACCGCAATCTGTATGAACATGGATATATCTACACAGCAATCTGGATGAACATGGAAATATCTACACCGCTATCTGTATGAACATGGAAATAGCTACACCGCTATCTGTATGAACATGGAAATATCTACACCGCTATCTGTATGAACATGGAAATATCTACACCGCTATCTGCATGAACATGGAAATATCTTCACCGCCATCTGTATGAACATGGATATATCTACAGAGCCATCTTGATGAACGTGGAAATATCTACACAGCTATCTGTATGAACATGGAAATTTATACAACGCTATCTGTGTAAACATGCATACATCTTCACCGCTATCTGTATAAACATGGAAATATCTACACCGCTATCTGTCTGAACATGGAAATATCTACACCGCTATCTGTTTGAACATGGAAATATCTACACCGCTTTCTGCATAAAAATGGAAATATCTACACAGCTATCTGCATATACATGGAAATATCTTCAAAGCTATCTCTTTACACATGGAAATAACTACACCGCTATCTCTATAAACATGGAAATATCTAAACCGCCATCTGTATGAACATGGAAATATCTGCATTGCCATCTGTATGAACATATAAATACCTACACCGCCATCTGTATTAAGATGGAGATATCTACACCGCTATCTGAATAAACCTGGAAATATCTACACTGCTACCTGTATAAACATGGAAATATCAGCACCGCTCTCTGTATGAACTCGGAAATATCTACACCGCTATCTGTACGAACATGGAAATATCTACACTGCTATCTGTATGAACATGGAAATAGCTACACCGCTATCTGTATGAACAAGGAAATATCTACACCACTATCTGTATGAACATGGAAATATCTACACCGCTATCGGTGAAAACATACATATATCTTCACCGCTATCTGTATAAACATTGAAATATCTACACCGCTATCTGTATGAACATGGAAATAGCTACACCGCTACCTGTATAAACATGGAAATATCAGCACCGCAATCTGTATGAAAATGGAAATAGCTACACCGCTATCTGTATGAACATGCAAATATCTACACCAATATCTGTATGAACATGGAAATATCTACACCACTATCTGTATGAACATGGATATATCTACACAGCCATCTGGATGAACATGGAAATATCTACACCACTATCTGTATGAACATGGAAATATCTACTCCGCTATCTGTGTAAACATGCATACATCTTCACCGCTATCAGTATAAACATGGAAATATCTACACCGCTATCTGTATGAACATGGAAATAGCTACACCGCTATCTGTATGAACATGGAAATATCTACACCGCTATCTGTATGAACATGGATATATCTACACAGCCATCTGGACGAACATGGAAATATCTACACCGCTATCTGTGTAAACATGCATACATCTTCACCGCTATCTGTATAAACATGGAAATATCTACACCGCTATCTGTATGAACATTGAAATATCTACACCGCTATCTGTATGAACATGGAAATACCTACACCGCTATCTGTTTGAACATGGAAATATCTACACCGCTATCTGCATGAAAATGGAAATATCTACACTGCTATCTGCATATACATGGAAATATCTACACAGCTATCTCTTTACACATGGAAATAACTACACCGCTATCTGTATGAACATGGAAATATCCACACCGCCATCTGTATGAACATGGAAATATCTGCATCGCCATCTGTATGAACATATAAATATCTACACCGCAATCTATATTAAGATGGAGATATCTAAACCGCTATCTGTATAAACATGGAAATATCTACACCGCTATCTGTATAAACATGGAAATATCTACACCGCTATCTGTATAAACATGGAAATATCTACACCGCTACCTGTATAAACATGGAAATATCAGCACCGCTATCTGTATGAAGATGGAAATATCTACACCGCTATCTGTATGAACATGGGAATATCTACACCGCTATCTGTATGAAAATGGAAATATCTACAAAGCTATCTGAATGAACATGGAAATATCTACACCGCTATCTGTTTGAACATGTAATTATCTACACCGCTATCTGCATGAAAATGGAAATATCTACACTGCTATCTGCATATACATTTAAATATCTACACAGCTATCTCTTTACACATGGAAATAACTACACCACTATCTGTATGAACATGGAAATATCTACACCGCCATCTGTATGAACATGGAAATATCTGCACCGCCATCTGTATGAACATATAAATATCTACACCGCCATCTGTATTAAGATGGAGATATCTGCAGTGCTATCTGTATAAACATGGAAATATCAACAACGCCTCCTGTATGAACACATAAATATCTACACCGCCATCTGTATTAAGAAGGAAATATCTAAACCGCTATCTGTATAAACATGGAAATATCTACACCGCTGCCTGTATAAACATGGAAATATCAGCACCGCTATCTGTTTGAACATGGAAATATCTACACCGCTATCTGTAGGAACATAGAAATAGCTACACCGCTGCCTGTATAAACATGGAAATATCAGCACCGCTATCTGTAAAAACATGGAAATATCTACACCACTATCTGTATGAACATGGATATATCTACACAGCCATCTGGATGAACATGGAAATATCTACACCATTATCTGTATGAACATGGAAATATCTACACCGCTATCTGTGTAAACATGCATACATATTCACAACTATCAGTATAAACATGGAAATATCTACACCGCTATCTGTATGAACATGGAAATAGCTACACCGCTATCTGAATGAACATGGAAATATCTACACCGCTACCTGTATAAACATGGAAATATCAGCACCGCTATCTGTATGAACATGGAAATATCTACACCGCTATCTGTATGAACATGGAAATATCTACACCGCTATCTGTATGAACATGGAAATATCTACAAAGCTATCTGAATGAACATGGAAATATCTACACCGCTATCTGTTTGAACATGGAAATATCTACACTGCTATCTGCATGAAAATGGAAATATCTACACTGCTATCTGCATATACATTTAAATATCTACACAGCTATCTCTTTACACATGGAAATAACTACACCACTATCTGTATGAACATGGAAATATCTACACCGCCATCTGTATGAACATGGAAATATCTGCACCGCCATCTGTATGAACATATAAATATCTACACCGCCATCTGTATTAAGATGGAGATATCTACACTGCTATCTGTATAAACATGGAAATATCAACACCGCCATCTGTATGAACACATAAATATCTACACCGCCATCTGTATTAAGAAGGAAATATCTAAACCGCTATCTGTATAAACATGGAAATATCTACACCGCTGCCTGTATAAACATGGAAATATCAGCACCGCTATCTGTTTGAACATGGAAATATCTACACCGCTATCTGTAGGAACATAGAAATAGCTACACCACTGCCTGTATAAACATGGAAATATCTACACCGCTATCTGTGTAAACATGTATACATCTTCACCGCTATCTGTATAAACATGGAAATATCTACACCGCTATCTGTATGAACATGGAAATATCTACACCGCTATCTGTATGAACATGGAAATATCTACACCGCTATCTGTTTGAACATGGAATATCTACACCGCTATCTGCATGAAAATGGAAATATCTACACTGCTATCTGCATATACATGGAAATATCTACACAGCTATCTCTTTACACATGGAAATAACTACACCGCTATCTGTATGAACATGGAAATAGCTACACCGCTATCTGTATGAACATGGAAATATCTACACCGCTACCTGTATAAACATGGAAATATCAGCACCGCTCTCCGTATGAACTCGGAAATATCTACACCGCTATCTGTACGAACATGGAAATATCTACACTGCTATCTGTATGAACATGGAAATAGCTACACCGCTATCTGTATGAACAAGGAAATATCTACACCACTATCTGTATGAACACGGAAATATCTACACAGCTATCTTTGAAAACATGCATATATCTTCACCGCTATCTGTATAAACATGGAAATATCTACACTGCTATCTGTATGAACATGCAAATATCTACACTACTATCTGTATGAACATGGAAATATCTACACCACTATCTGCATGAACATGGATATATCTACACAGCCATCTGGATGAAGATGGAAATATCTACACCACTATCTGTATGAACATGGAAATATCTACACCGCTATCTGTGTAAACATGCATACATCTTCACTACTATCAGTATAAACATGGAAATATCTACACCGCTATCTGTATGAACATGGAAATAGCTACACCGCTATCTGTATGAACATGGAAATATCTACACCGCTATCTGTATGAACATGGATATATCTACACAGCCATCTGGATGAACATGGAAATATCTACACCGCTATCTGTGTAAACATGCATACATCTTCACCGCTATCTGTATAAACATGGAAATATCTACACCGCTATCTGTATGAACATTGAAATATCTACACCGCTATCTGTATGAACATGGAAATACCTACACCGCTATCTGTTTGAACATGGAAATATCTACAACGCTATCTGCGTGAAAATGGAAATATCTACACTGCTATCTGCATATACATGGAAATATCTACACAGCTATCTCTTTACACATGGAAATACCTACACCGCTATCTGTATGAACATGGAAATATCCACACCGCCATCTGTATGAACATGGAAATATCTGCACTGCCATCTGTATGAACATATAAATATCTACACCGCCATCTGTATTAAGATGGAGATATCTACACCGCTATCTGTATAAACATGGAAATATCTAAACTGCTATCTGTATAAACATGGAAATATCTACACCGCTGCCTGTATAACCATGGAAATATCAGCACCGCTATCTGTATGAACATGGAAATATCTACACCGCTATCTGTATTAACATGGAAATATCTACACTGCTATCTGTATTAACATGGAAATATCTACACCGTTCTCCGTATGAACATGGAAATATCTACACCGCTATCTGTATGAAAATGGAAATATCTACAAAGCTGTCTGAATGAACATGGAAATATCTACACCGCTATCTGTTTGAACATGTAAATATCTACACCGCTATCTGCATGAAAATGGAAATATCTACAAGCTATCTGCATATTCATGGAAATATCTACTCAGCTATCTCTTTACACATGGAAATAACTACACCGCTATATCTATAAGCATGGAAATATGTACACCGCCATCTGTATGAATATGGAAATATCTGCACCGCCATCTGTATGAACATATAAATATCTTCACCGCAATCTGTATTAAGAAGGAAATATCTAAACCGCTGTTTAAACATGGAAATATCTACACCGCTGCCTGTATAAACACGGAAATATCAGCACCGCTCTCTGTAAGAGAATGGAAATATCTACACCGCTATCTGTATGAACATGGAAATATCTACACTGCTATCTGTATGAACATGGAAATAGCTACACCGTTATCTGTATGAACATGGAAATAGCTACACCGCTATCTGTATGAACATGGAAATATCTACACCGCTATCTGTATGAACATGGAAATAGCTACACCGTTATCTGTATCAACATGGAAATAGCTACACCGCTATCTGTATGAACATGGAAGTATCTACACCGCTATCTGTATGAACATGGATATATCTACACAGCCATCTGGATGAACATGGAAATATCTACACCGCTATCTGTATGAACATGGAAATATCCACACCGCCATCTGTATGAACATGGAAATATCTGCACCGCCATCTGTATGAACATATAAATATCTACACCGCCATCTGTATTAAGATGGAGATATCTACACCGCTATCTGTATAAACATGGAAATATCTAAACTGCTATCTGTATAAACATGGAAATATCTACACCGCTGCCTGTATAACCATGGAAATATCAGCACCGCTATCTGTATGAACATGGAAATATCTACACCGCCATCTGTATTAACATGGAAATATCTACACTGCTATCTGTATGAACATGGAAATATCTACACCGTTCTCCATATGAACATGGAAATATCTACACCGCTATCTGTATGAAAATGGAAATATCTACAAAGCTATCTGAATGAACATGGAAATATCTACACCGCTATCTGTTTGAACATGTAAATATCTACACCGCTATCTGCATGAAAATGGAAATATCTACAAGCTATCTGCATATTCATGGAAATATCTACACAGCTATCTCTTTACACATGGAAATAACTACACCGCTATATCTATAAACATGGAAATATGTACACCGCCATCTGTATGAATATGGAAATATCTGCACCGCCATCTGTATGAATATATAAATATCTACACCGCAATCTGTATTAAGAAGGAAATATCTAAACCGCTGTTTAAACATGGAAATATCTACAGCGCTGCCTGTATAAACATGGAAATATCAGCACCGCTGTCTGTAAGAGAATGGAAATATCTACACCGCTATCTGTATGAACATGGAAATATCTACACTGCTATCTGTATGAACATGGAAATAGCTACACCGTAATCTGTATGAACATGGAAATAGCTACACCGCTATCTGTATGAACATGGAAATATCTACACCGCTATCTGTATGAACATGGAAATAGCTACACCGTTATTTGTATCAACATGGAAATAGCTACACCGCTATCTGTATGAACATGGAAGTATCTACACCGCTATCTGTATGAACATGGATATATCTACACAGCCATCTGGATGAACATGGAAATATCTACACCGCTATCTGTATGAACATGGAAATATCTACACCGCTATCTGTGTGAACATGGATATATCTACACAGCCATCTGGATGAACATGGAAATATCTACACCGCTATCTGTGTAAACATGCATACACCTTCACCGCTATCTGTAAAAACATGGAAATATCTACACCGCTATATGTATGAACATGGAAATATCTACACCGCTATCTGTTTGAACATGGAAATATCTACACCGCTATCTGCATGAAAACGGAAATATCTACACAGCTATCTGCATATACATGGAAATATCTACACAGCTATCTCTTTACACATGGAAATAACTACACCGCTATCTGTATGAACATGGAAATATCGACACCGCCATCTGTATGAACATGGAAATATCTGCACCGCCATCTGTATGAACATATAAATATCTACAACGCCATCTGTATTAAGATGGAGATATCTACACCGCTATCTGTATAAACATGGAAATATCTACACCGCTATCTGTATAAACAGGGAAATATCTACACCACTATCTGTATAAACATGGAAATATCAGCACCGCTATCTTTATGAACATGGAAATATCAGCCCCTCTATCTGTAAGAACATGGAAGTATCTACACCGCTATCAGTATGAACATGGAAATATCTACACCGCTATCTGTATGAACATGGAAATACCTTCACCGCCATCTGTATGAACATGGATATATCTACACACCCATCTGGATGAACATGGAAATATCTACACCGCTATCTGTATGAACATGGAAATAGCTACACCGCTATCTGTATGAACATGGAAATATCTACACCACTATCTGTATGAACATGGAAATATCTACACCGCTATCTGTATGAACATGGAAATATCTTCACCGCTATCAGTATGAACATGGATATATCTACACAGCCATCTGGATGAACATGGAAATATCTACACCGCTATCTGTATGAACATGGAAATAGCTACACCGCTATCTGTATGAACATGGAAATATCTACACCGCTATCTGTATGAACATGGAAATATCTACACCGCTATCTGTATGAACACGGAAATATCTTCACCACCATCTGTATGAACATGGATATATCTACAGAGCCATCTTGATGAACATGGAAATATCTACACAGCTATCTGTATGAACATGGAAATTTATACACCGCTATCTGTGTAAACATGCATACATCTTCACCGCTATCTGTATAAACATGGAAATATCTACACCGCTATCTGTATGAACATGGAAATATCTACACCGCTATCTGTTTGAGCATGGAAATATCTTCACCGCTTTCTGCATAAAAATGGAAATATCTACACAGCTATCTGCATATACATGGAAATATCTTCAAAGCTATCTCTTTACACATGGAAATAACTACACCGCTATCTCTATAAACATGGAAATATCTACACCGCCATCTGTATGAACATGGAAATATCTGCATTGCCATCTGTATGAACATATAAATACCTACACCGCCATCTGTATTAAGATGGAGATATCTACACCGCTATCTGCATAAACCTGGACATATCTACACCGCTACCTGTATAAACATGGAAATATCAGCACCGCTCTCTGTATGAACTCGGAAATATCTACACCGCTATCTGTACGAACATGGAAATATCTACACCGCTATCTGTAGGAACATGGAAATAGCTACACCGCTCTCTGTATGAACAAGGAAATATCTACACCACTTTCTGTATGAACATGGAAATATCTACACCGCTATCTGTGAAAACATGCATATATCTTCACCGCTATCTGTATAAACTTGGAAATATCTACACCGCTATCTGTATGAACATGGAAATAGCTACACCGCTATCTGTATGAACATGGAAATATCTACACCACTATCTGTATGAACAGGGATATATCTACACAGCCATCTGGATGAACATGGAAATATCTGCACCGCTATCTGTGTAAACATGCATACATCTTCACCGCTATCTATATAAAGATGGAAATATCTACACCACTATCTGTATGAACATGCAAATATCTACACCGCTACCTGTATAAACATGGAAATACCAGCACCGCTATCTGTATGAACATGGAAATAGCTACACCGCTATCTGTATGAACATGCAAATATCTACACCACTATCTGTATGAACATGGAAATATCTACACCACTATCTGTATGAACATGGATATATCTACACAGCCATCTGGATGAACATGGAAATATCTACACCACTATCTGTATGAACATGGAAATATCTACACCGCTATCTGTGTAAACATGCATACATCTTCACCGCTATCAGGATAAACATGGAAATATCTACACTGCTATCTGTATGAACATGGAAATAGCTACACCGCTATCTGTATGAACATGGATATATCTACACAGCCATCTGGATGAACATGGAAATATCTACACCGCTATCTGTGTAAACATTGATACATCTTCACCGCTATCTGTATAAACATGGAAATATCAACACCGCTATCTGTATGAACATGGAAATATCTACACCGCTATCTGTATGAACATGGAAATACCTACACCGCTATCTGTTTGAACATGGAAATATCTACACCGCTATCTGCATGAAAATGGAAATATCTACACTGCTATCTGCATATACATGGAAATATCTACACAGATATCTCTTTACACATGGAAATAACTACACCACTATCTGTATGAACATGAAAATATCCACACCGCCATCTGTATGAACATGGAAATATCTGCACCGCCATCTGTATGAACATATAAATATCTACAACGCCATCTGTATTAAGATGGAGATATCTACACCGCGATCTGTATAAACCTGGAAATATCTACACCGCTACCTGTATAAACATGGAAATATCAGCACCGCTCTCTGTATGAACTCGGAAATATCTACACCGCTATCTGTACGAACATGGAAATATCTACACCGCTATCTGTATGAACATGGAAATAGGTACACCGCTATCTGTATGAACAAGGAAATATCTACACCACTATCTGTATGAACATGGAAATATCTACACCGCTATCTGTGAAAACATGCATATATCTTCACCGCTATCTGTATAAACATGGAAATATCTACACCGCTATCTGTATGAACATGGAAATAGCTACAACGCTATCTGTATGAACATGGAAATATCTACACCGCTATCTGTATGAACAGGGATATATCTACACAGCCATCTGGATGAACAAGGAAATATCTGCACCGCTATCTGTGTAAACATGCATACATCTTCACCGCTATCTATATAAACATGGAAATATCTACACCACTATCTGTATGATCATGAAAATAACTACACCGCTACCTGTATAAACATGGAAATATCAGCACCGCTATCTGTATGAACATGGAAATAGCTACACCGCTATCTGTATGAACATGCAAATATCTACACCACTGTCTGTATGAACATGGAAATATCTACACCACTATCTGTATGAACATGGATATATCTACACAGCCATCTGGATGAACATGGAAATATCTACACCACTATCTGTATGAACATGGAAATAGCTTCACCGCTATCTGTGTAAACATGCATAAATCTTCACCGCTATCAGTATAAACATGGAAATATCTACACCGCTATCTGTATGAACATGGAAATAGCTACACCGCTATCTGTATGAACATGGAAATATCTACACCGCTATCTGTATGAACATGGATATATCTACACAGCCATCTGGATGAACATGGAAATATCTACACCGCTATCTGTGTAAACATTGATACATCTTCACCGCTATCTGTATAAACATGGAAATATCTACACCGCTATCTGTATGAACATTGAAATATCTAAACCGCTATCTGTATGAACATGGAAATACCTACACCGCTATCTGTTTGAACATGGAAATATCTACACCGCTATCTGCATGAAAATGGAAATATCTACACTGCTATTTGCATATACATGGAAATATCTACACAGCTATCTCTTTACACATGGAAATAACTACACCGCTATCTGTATGAACATGGAAATATCCACACCGCCATCTGTATGAACATGGAAATATCTGACCCGCAATCTGTATGAACATATAAATATCTACACCGCCATCTGTATTAAGATGGAGATATCTACACTGCTATCTGTATAAACATGGAAATATCTACACCACTATCTGTATAAACATGGAAATATCAGCACCGCTACCTTTATGAACATGGAAATATCAGCCCCCCTATCTGTATGAAAATGGAGGTATCTACACCGCTATCAGAATGAACATGGAAATATCTACACCGCTATCTGTATGAACATGGAAATACCTTCACCGCCATCTGTATGAACATGGATATATCTACACAGCCATCTGGATGAACATGGAAATATCTACACCGCTATCTGTATGAAAATGGAAATAGCTACACCGCTATCTGTAGGAACATGGAAATAGCTACACCGCTATCTCTATGAACAAGGAAATATCTACACCACTATCTGTATGAACATGGAAATATCTACACCGCTATCTGTGAAAACATGCATATATCTTCACCGCTATCTGTACAAACTTGGAAATATCTACACCGCTATCTGTATGAACATGGAAATAGCTACACCGCTATCTGTATGAACATGGAAATATCTACACCGCTATCTGTATGAACAGGGATATATCTACACAGCCATCTGGATGAACATGGAAATATCTGCACCGCTATCTGTGTAAACATGCATACACCTTCACCGCTATCTATATAAAGATGGAAATATCTACACCACTATCTGTATGAACATGCAAATATCTACACCGCTACCTGTATAAACATGGAAATACCAGCACCGCTATCTGTATGAACATGGAAATATCTACACCGCTATCTGTGTGAACATGGAAATATCTACACCGCTATCTCTATGAACATGGAAATATCTACACCGCTACCTGTATAAACATGGAAATATCAGCACCGCTATCTGTTTGAACATGGAAATATCTACACCGCTATCTGCATGAAAATGGAAATATCTACACCACTATCTGTATGAACATGGAAATATCTACACCACTATCTGTATGAACATGGATATATCTACACAGCCATCTGGATGAACATGGAAATATCTACACCACTATCTGTATGAACATGGAAATATCTACACCGCTATCTGTGTAAACATGCATACATCTTCACCGCTATCAGGATAAACATGGAAATATCTACACCGCTATCTGTATGAACATGGAAATAGCTACACCGCTATCTGTATGAACATGGAAATACCTACACCGCTATCTGTTTGAACATGGAAATATCTACAACGCTATCTGCATGAAAATGGAAATATCTACACTGCTATCTGCATATACATGGAAATATCTACACAGATATCTCTTTACACATGGAAATAACTACACCACTATCTGTATGAACATGAAAATATCCACACCGCCATCTGTATGAACATGGAAATATCTGCACCGCCATCTGTATGAACATATAAATATCTACAACGCCATCTGTATTAAGATGGAGATATCTACACCGCTATCTGTATAAACCTGGAAATATCTACACCGCTACCTGTATAAACATGGACATATCAGCACCGCTCTCTGTATGAACTCGGAAATATCTACACCGCTATCTGTACGAACATGGAAATATTTACACCGCTATCTGTATGAACATGGAAATAGCTACACCGCTATCTGTATGAACAAGGAAATATCTACACCACTATCTGTATGAACATGGAAATATCTACACCGCTATCTGTGAAAACATGCATATATCTTCACCGCTATCTGTATAAACATGGAAATATCTACACCGCTATCTGTATGAACATGGAAATAGCTACACCGCTATCTGTATGAACATGGAAATATCTACACCGCTATCTGTTTGAACATGGAAATATCTACACCGCTATCTGCATGAAAACGGAAATATCTACACTGCTATCTGCATATACATGGAAATATCTACACAGCTATCTCTTTACACATGGAAATAACTACACCGCTATATCTATAAACATGGAAATATCTACACCGCCATCTGTATGAACATGGAAATATCTGCACCGCCATCTGTATGAACATATAAATATCTACACCGCCATCTATATTAAGAAGGAAATATCTAAACCGCTATCTGTATAAACATGGAAATATCTACGCCGCTGCCTGTATAAACATGGAAATATCAGCACCGCTATCTGTATGATCATGGAAGTATCTGAACCGCTATCTGTATCAACATGGAAATATCTACACTGCTATCTGTATGAACATGGAAATAGCTACACCGTTATCTGTATGAACATGGAAATAGCTACACCACTATCTGTATGAACATGGAAATATCTACACCGCTATCTGTATGAACATGGAAATATCTACACAGCCATCTGGATGAACATGGAAATATCTACACTGCTATCTGTATGAACATGGAAATATCTACACCCCTATCTGTATGAACATGGATATATCTACACAGCCATCTGGATGAACATGGAAATATCTACACCGCTATCTGTGTAAACATGCATACATCTTCACCGCTATCTGTATAAACATGGAAATATCTACACCGCTATCTGTATGAACATTGAAATATCTACACCGCTATCTGTATGAACATGGAAATACCTACACCGCTATCTGTTTGAACATGGAAATATCTACACCGCTATCTGCATGAAAATGGAAATATCTACAGTGCTATCTGCATATACATGGAAATATCTACACAGCTATCTCCTTACACATGGAAATAACTACACCGCTATCTGTATGAACATGGAAATATCCACACCGCCATCTGTATGAACATGGAAATATCTGCACCGCCATCTGTATGAAAATATAAATATCTACACAGCCATCTGGATGAACATGGAAATATCTACACCGCTATCTGTGTAAACATGCATACATCTTCACCGCTATCTGTATAAACATGGAAATATCTACACCGCTATCTGTACGAACATGGAAATATCTACACCACTATCTGTATGAACATGGAAATATCTACACCGCTATCTGTGTAAACATGCATAAATCTTCACCGCTATCAGTATAAACATGGAAATATCTACACCGCTATCTGTATGAACATGGAAATAGCTACACCGCTATCTGTATGAACATGGAAATATGTACACCGCTATCTGTATGAACATGGATATATCTACACCGCCATCTGGATGAACATGGAAATATCTACACCGCTATCTGTGTAAACATTGATACATCTTCACCGCTATCTGTATAAACATGGAAATATCTACACCGCTATCTGTATGAACATTGAAATATCTACACCGCTATCTGTATGAACATGGAAATACCTACACCGCTACCTGTTTGAACATGGAAATATCTACACCGCTATCTGCATGAAAATGGAAATATCTACACTGCTATCTGCATATACATGGAAATATCTACACAGCTATCTCTTTACACATGGAAATAACTACACCGCTATCTGTATGAACATGGAAATATCCACACCGCCATCTGTATGAACATGGAAATATCTGCACCGCCATCTGTATGAACATATAAATATCTACACCGCCATCTGTATTAAGATGGAAATATCTACACTGCTATCTGTATAAACATGGAAATATCTACACCACTATCTGTATAAACATGGAAATATCAGCACCGCTACCTTTATGAACATGGAAATATCAGCCCCTCTATCTGTATGAACATGGAAGTATCTACACCGCTATCAGTATGAACATGGAAATATCTACACCGCTATCTGTATGAACATGGAAATACCTTCACCGCCATCTGTATGAACATGGATATATCTACACAGCCATCTGGATGAACATGGAAATATCTACACCGCTATCTGTATGAACATGGAAATAGCTACACCGCTATCTGTATGAACATGGAAATATCTACACCGCTATCTGTATGAACATGGAAATATCTACACCGCTATCTGTATGAACATGGAAATATCTTCACCGCTATCAGTATGAACATGGATATATCTACACAGCCATCTGGATGAACATGGAAATATCTACACCGCTATCTGTATGAACATGGAAATAGCTACACCGCTATCTGTATGAACATGGAAATATCTACACCGCTATCTGTATGAACATGGAAATATCTACACCGCTATCTGTATGAACATGGAAATATCTTCACCGCCATCTGTATGAACATGGATATATCTACAGAGCCATCTTGATGAACATGGAATTATCTACACAGCTATCTGTATGAACATGGAAATTTATACACCGCTATCTGTGTAAACATGCATACATCTTCACCGCTATCTGTATAAACATGGAAATAGCTACACCGCTATCTGTATGAAAATGGAAATATCTACACCGCTATCTGTATGAAAATGGATATATCTACACAGCCATCTGGATGAACATGGAAATATCTACACCGCTATCTGTGTAAACATTGATACATCTTCACCGCTATCTGTATAAACATGGAAATATCTACACCGCTATCTGTATGAACATTGAAATATCTACACCGCTACCTGTATGAACATGGAAATACCTACACCGCTATCTGTTTGAACATGGAAATATCTACACCGCTATCTGCATGAAAATGGAAATATCTACAGTGCTATCTGCATATACATGGAAATATCTACACAGCTATCTCCTTACACATGGAAATAACTACAGCGCTATCTGTATGAACATGGAAATATCCACACCGCCATCTGTATGAACATGGAAATATCTGCACCGCCATCTGTATGAACATATAAATATCTACACCGCCATCTGTATTAAGATGGAGATATCTACACTGCTATCTGTATAAACATGGAAGTATCTACACCGCTATCTGTATAAACATGGAAATATCTACACCGCTATCTGTATAAACACGGAAATATCTACACCACTACCTGTATAAACATGGAAATATCAGCACCGCTATCTGTATGAACATGGAAATATCTACACCGCTATCTGTATGAACATGGAAATAGCTACACCGCTATCTGTATGAACATGGAAATATCTACACCGCTATCTGTATGAACATGGATATATCTACACAGCCATTTGGATGAACATGGAAATATCTACACCGCTATTTGTGTAAACATGCATACATCTTCACCGCTATCTGTATAAACATGGAAATATCTACACCGCTATCTGTATGAACATTGAAATATCTACACCGCTATCAGTATGAACATGGATATATCTACACAGCCATCTGTATGAACATGGAAATATCTACACTGCTATCTGTATGAACATGGAAATAGCTACAACGTTATCTGTATGAACATGGAAATAGCTACACCGCTATCTGTATGAACATGGAAATATCTACACCGCTATCTGTATGAACATGGAAATAGCTACACCGTTATCTGTATCAACATGGAAATAGCTACACCGCTATCTGTATGAACATGGAAGTATCTACACCACTATCTGTATGAACATGGATATATCTACACAGCCATCTGGATGAACATGGAAATATCTACACCGCTATCTGTATGAACATGGAAATATCCACACCGCCATCTGTATGAACATGGAAATATCTGCACCGCCATCTGTATGAACATATAAATATCTACACCGCCATCTGTATTAAGATGGAGATATCTACACTGCTATCTGTATGAACATGGAAATAGCTACACCGTTATCTGTATGAACATGGAAATAGCTACACCGCTATCTGTATGAACATGGAAATATCTACACCGCTCTCTGTATTAACATGGAAATATCTACACTGCTATCTTTTTGAACATGGAAATATCTACACCGTTCTCCGTATGAACATGGAAATATCTACACCGCTATCTGTATGAAAATGGAAATATCTACAAAGCTATCTGAATGAACATGGAAATATCTACACCGCTATCTGTTTGAACATGTAAATATCTACACCGCTATCTGCATGAAAATGGCAATATCTACAAGCTATCTGCATATTCATGGAAATATCTACACAGCTATCTCTTTACACATGGAAATAACTACACCGCTATATCTATAAACATGGAAATATGTACACCGCCATCTGTATGAATATGGAAATATCTGCACCGCGATCTGTATGAACATATAAATATCTACACCGCAATCTGTATTAAGAAGGAAATATCTAAACCGCTGTTTAAACATGGAAATATCTACACCGCTGCCTGTATAAACATGGAAATATCAGCACCGCTCTCTGTAAGAGAATGGAAATATCTACACCGCTATCTGTATGAACATGGAAATATCTACACTGCTATCTGTATGAACATGGAAATAGCTACACCGTTATCTGTATGAACATGGAAATAGCTACACCGCTATCTGTATGAACATGGAAATAGCTACACCGGTATCTGTATGAACATGGAAATAGCTACACCGTTATCTGTATCAACATGGAAATAGCTACACCGCTATCTGTATGAACATGGAAGTATCTACACCGCTATCTGTATGAACATGGATATATCTACACAGCCATCTGGATGAACATGGAAATATCTACACCGCTATCTGTATGAACATGGAAATATCTACACCACTATCTGTGTGAACATGGATATATCTACACAGCCATCTGGATGAACATGGAAATATCTACACCGCTATCTGTGTAAACATGCATACATCTTCACCGCTATCTGTAAAAACATGGAAATATCTACACCGCTATATGTATGAACATGGAAATATCTACACCGCTATGTGTATGAACATGGAAATATCTACACCGCTATCTGTTTGAACATGGAAATATCTACACCGCTATCTGCATGAAAATGGAAATATCTACACAGCTATCTGCATATACATGGAAATATCTACACAGCTATCTCTTTACACATGGAAATAACTACACCGCTATCTGTATGAACATGGAAATATCTACACCGCTATCTGTATGAACATGGAAATATCTTCACCGCTATCAGTATGAACATGGATATATCTACACAGCCATCTGGATGAACATGGAAATATCTACACCGCTATCTGTATGAACATGGAAATAGCTACACCGCTATCTGTATGAACATGGAAATATCTACACCGCTATCTGTATGAACATGGAAATATCTACACCGCTATCTGTATGAACATGGAAATATCTTCACCGCTATCTGTATGAACATGGATATATCTACAGAGCCATCTTGATGAACATGGAATTATCTACACAGCTATCTGTATGAACATGGAAATTTAAACACCGCTATCTGTGTAAACATGCATACATCTTCACCGCTATCTGTATAAACATGGAAATAGCTACACCGCTATCTGTATGAAAATGGAAATATCTACACCGCTATCTGTATGAAAATGGATATATCTACACAGCCATCTGGATGAACATGGAAATGTCTACACCGCTATCTGTGTAAACATTGATACATCTTCACCGCTATCTGTATAAACATGGAAATATCTACACCGCTATCTGTATGAACATTGAAATATCTACACCGCTATCTGTATGAACATGGAAATACCTACACCGCTATCTGTTTGAACATGGAAATATCTACACCGCTATCTGCATGAAAATGGAAATATCTACAGTGCTATCTGCATATACATGGAAATATCTACACAGCTATCTCCTTACACATGGAAATAACTACACCGCTATCTGTATGAACATGGAAATATCCACACCGCCATCTGTATGAACATGGAAATATCTGCACCGCCATCTGTATGAACATATAAATATCTACACCGCCATCTGTATTAAAATGGAGATATCTACACCGCTATCTGTATAAACATGGAAATATCTACACTGCTATCTGTATAAACATGGAAATATCTACACCGCTATCTGTATAAACACGGAAATATCTACACCACTACCTGTATAAACATGGAAATATCAGCACCGCTATCTGTATGAACATGGAAATATCTACACCGCTATCTGTATGAACATGGAAATAGCTACACCGCTATCTGTATGAACATGGATATATCTACACAGCCATTTGGATGAACATGGAAATATCTACACCGCTATTTGTGTAAACATGCATACATCTTCACCGCTATCTGTATAAACATGGAAATATCTACACCGCTATCTGTATGAACATTGAAATATCTACACCGCTATCAGTATGAACATGGATATATCTACACAGCCATCTGTATGAACATGGAAATATCTACACTGCTATCTGTATGAACATGGAAATAGCTACACCGTTATCTGTATGAACTTGGAAATAGCTACACCGCTATCTGTATGAACATGGAAATATCTACACCGCTATCTGTATGAACATGGAAATAGCTACACCGTTATCTGTATCAACATGGAAATAGCTACACCGCTATCTGTATGAACATGGAAGTATCTACACCACTATCTGTATGAACATGGATATATCTACACAGCCATCTGGATGAACATGGAAATATCTACACCGCTATCTGTATGAACATGGAAATATCCACACCGCCATCTGTATGAACATGGAAATATCTGCACCGCCATCTGTATGAACATATAAATATCTACACCGCCATCTGTATTAAGATGGAGATATCTACACCGCTATCTGTATAAACATGGAAATATCTAAACTGCTATCTGTATAAACATGGAAATATCTACACCGCTGCCTGTATAACCATGGAAATATCAGCACCGCTATCTGTATGAACATGGAAATATCTACACCGCTCTCTGTATTAACATGGAAATATCTACACTGCTATCTTTTTGAACATGGAAATATCTACACCGTTCTCCGTATGAACATGGAAATATCTACACCGCTATCTGTATGAAAATGGAAATATCTACAAAGCTATCTGAATGAACATGGAAATATCTACACCGCTATCTGTTTGAACATGTAAATATCTACACCGCTATCTGCATGAAAATGGCAATATCTACAAGCTATCTGCATATTCATGGAAATATCTACACAGCTATCTCTTTACACATGGAAATAACTACACCGCTATATCTATAAACATGGAAATATGTACACCGCCATCTGTATGAATATGGAAATATCTGCACCGCGATCTGTATGAACATATAAATATCTACACCGCAATCTGTATTAAGAAGGAAATATCTAAACCGCTGTTTAAACATGGAAATATCTACACCGCTGCCTGTATAAACATGGAAATATCAGCACCGCTCTCTGTAAGAGAATGGAAATATCTACACCGCTATCTGTATGAACATGGAAATATCTACACTGCTATCTGTATGAACATGGAAATAGCTACACCGTTATCTGTATGAACATGGAAATAGCTACACCGCTATCTGTATGAACATGGAAATATCTACACCGGTATCTGTAAGAACATGGAAATAGCTACACCGCTATCTGTGTAAACATGCATACATCTTCACCGCTATCTGTAAAAACATGGAAATATCTACACCGCTATATGTATGAACATGGAAATATCTACACCGCTATCTGTATGAACATGGAAATATCTACACCGCTATCTGTTTGAACATGGAAATATCTACACCGCTATCTGCATGAAAATGGAAATATCTACACAGCTATCTGCATATACATGGAAATATCTACACAGCTATCTCTTTACACATGGAAATAACTACACCGCTATCTGTATGAACATGGAAATATCGACACCGCCATCTGTATGAACATGGAAATATCTGCACCGCCATCTGTATGAACATATAAATATCTAAACCGCCATCTGTATTAAGATGGAGATATCTACACCGCTATCTGTATAAACATGGAAATATCTACACCGCTATCTGTATAAACAGGGAAATATCTACACCACTATCTGTATAAACATGGAAATATCAGCACCGCTATCTTTATGAACATGGAAATATCAGCCCCTCTATCTGTAAGAACATGGAAATATCTACACCGCTATCAGTATGAACATGGAAATATCTACACCGCTATCTGTATGAACATGGAAATACCTTCACCGCCTTCTGTATGAACGTGGATATATCTACACAGCCATCTGGATGAACATGGAAATATCTACACAGCTATCTGTATGAACATGGAAATAGCTACACCGCTATCTGTATGAACATGGAAATATCTACACCACTATCTGTATGAACATGGAAATTTATACACTGCTATCTGTATGAACATGGAAATATCTTCACCGCTATCAGTATGAACATGGATATATCTACACAGCCATCTGGATGAACATGGAAATATCTACACCGCTATCTGTATGAACATGGAAATAGCTACACCGCTATCTGGATGAACATGGAAATATCTACACCGCTATCTGTATGAACATGGAAATTTATACACCGCTATCTGTGTAAACATGCATACATCTTCACCGCTATCTGTATAAACATGGAAATATCTACACCGCTATCTGTATGAACATGGAAATATCTACACCGCTCTCTGTTTGAACATGGAAATATCTACTCCGCTTTCTGCATAAAAATGGAAATATCTACACAGCTATCTGCATATACATGGAAATATCTTCAAAGCTATCTCTTTACACATGGAAATAACTACACCGGTATCTCTATAAACATGGAAATATCTACACCGCCATCTGTATGAACATGGAAATATCTGCATTGCCATCTGTATGAACATATAAATACCTACACCGCCATCTGTATTAAGTTGGAGATATCTACACCGCTATCTGTATAAACCTGGGAATATCTACACCGCTACCTGTATAAACTTGGAAATATCAGCACCGCTCTCTGTATGAACTCGGAAATATCTACACCGCTATCTGTACGAACATGGAAATATCTACACCGCTATCTGTATGAACATGGAAATAGCTACACCGCTATCTGTATGAACATGGAAATATCTACACCACTATCTGTATGAACATGGAAATATCTACACCGCTATCTGTGAAAACATGCATATATCTTCACCGCTATCTGTATAAACTTGGAAATATCTACACCGCTATCTGTATGAACATGGAAATAGCTACACCGCTATCTGTATGAACATGGAAATATCTACACCGCTATCTGTATGAACAGGGATATATCTACGCAGCCATCTGGATGAACATGGAAATATCTGCACCGCTATCTGTGTAAACATGCATACATCTTCACCGCTATCTATATAAAGATGGAAATATCTACACCACTATCTGTATGAACATGCAAATATCTACACCGCTACCTGTATAAACATGGAAATATCAGCACCGCTATCTGTATGAACATGGAAATAGCTACACCGCTCTCTGTATGAACATGCAAATATCTACACCACAATATGTATGAACATGGAAATATCTACACCACTATCTGTATGAACATGGATAAATCTACACAGCCATCTGGATGAACATGGAAATATCTACACCAGTATCTGTATGAACATGGAAATATCCACACCGCTATCTGTGTAAACATGCATACATCTTCACCGCTATCAGTATAAACATGGAAATATCTACACCGCCATTTGTATGAACATGGAAATATCTGCACCGCCATCTGTATGAACATATAAATATCTACACCGCCATCTGTATTAAGAAGGAAATATCTAAACCGCTGTTTAAACATGGAAATATCTACACCGCTGCCTGTATAAACATGGAAATATCAGCACCACTCTCTGTAAGAGAATGGAAATATCTACACCGCTATCTGTATTAACATGGAAATATCTACACCGCTCTCTGTGTGAACATGGATATATCTACACAGCCATCAGGATGAACATGGAAATATCTACACCGCTATCTGTGTAAACATGCATACATCTTCACCGCTATCTGTAAAAACATGGAAATATCTACACCGCTATCTGTTTGAACATGGAAATATCTACACCGCTATCTGCATGAAAATGGAAATATCTACACAGCTATCTGCATATACATGGAAATATCTACACAGCTATCTCTTTACACATGGAAATAACTACACCGCTATCTGTATGAACATGGAAATATCTACACCGCCATCTGTATGAACATGGAAATATCTGCACCGCCATCTGTATGAACATATAAATATCTACACCGCCATCTGTATTAAGATGGAGATATCTACACCGCTATCTGTATAAACATGGAAATATCTACACCGCTATCTGTATAAACAGGGAAATATCTACACCACTATCTGTATAAACATGGAAATATCAGCACCGCTACCTTTATGAACATGGAAATATCAGCCCCTCTATCTGTATGAACATGGAAGTATCTACACCGCTATCAGTATGAACATGGAAATATCTACACCGCTATCTGTATGAACATGGAAATACCTTCACCGCCATTTGTATGAACATGGATATATCTACACAGCCATCTGGATGAACATGGAAATATCTACACCGCTGTCTGTATGAACATGGAAATAGCTACACCGCTATCTGTATGAACATGGAAATATCTACACCACTATCTGTATGAACATGGAAATATCTACACCGCTATCTGTATGAACATGGAAATATCTTCACCGCTATCAGTATGAACATGGATATATCTACAGAGCCATCTTGATGAACATGGAAATATCTACACAGCTATCTGTATGAACATGGAAATTTATACACCGCTATCTGTGTAAACATGCATACATCTTCACCGCTATCTGTATAAACATGGAAATATCTACACCGCTATCTGTATGAACATGGAAATATCTACACCGCTATCTGTTTGAACATAGAAATATCTACTCTGCTTTCTGCATAAAAATGGAAATATCTACACAGCTATCTGCATATACATGGAAATATCTTCAAAGCTATCTCTTTACACATGGAAATAACTACACCGGTATCTCTATAAACATGGAAATATCTACACCGCCATCTGTATGAACATGGAAATATCTGCATTGCCATCTGTATGAACATATAAATAACTACAACGCCATCTGTATTAAGATGGAGATATCTACACGGCTATCTGTATAAACCTGGAAATATCTACACCGCTACCTGTATAAACATGGAAATATCAGCACCGCACTCTGTATGAACTCAGAAATATCTACACCGCTATCTGTACGAACATGGAAATATCTACACCGCTATCTGTATGAACATGGAAATAGATACACCGCTATCTGTGAAAACATGCATATATCTTCACCGCTATCTGTATAAACATGGAAATATCTACACCGCTATCTGTATGAACATGGAAATAGCTACACCGCTATCTGTATGAACATGGAAATATCTACACCGCTATCTGTATGAACAGGGATATATCTACACAGCCATCTGGATGAACAAGGAAATATCTGCACCGCTATCTGTGTAAACATGCATACATCTTCACCGCTATCTATATAAACATGGAAATATCTACACCACTATCTGTATGAACATGCAAATATCTACACCGCTACCTGTATAAACATGGAAATATCAGCACCACTATCTGTATGAACATGGAAATAGCTACACCGCTATCTGTATGAACATGCAAATATCTACACCACTATCTGTATGAACATGGAAATATCTACACCACTATCTGTATGAACATGGATATATCTACACAGCCTTCTGGATGAACATGGAAATATCTACACAACTATCTGTATGAACATGGAAATATCTACACCGCTATCTGTGTAAACATGCATAAATCTTCACCGCTATCAGTATAAACATGGAAATATCTACACCGCTATCTGTATGAACATGGAAATAGCTACACCGCTATCTGTATGAACATGGAAATATCTACACCGCTATCTGTATGAACATGGATATATCTACACAGCCATCTGGATGAACATGGAAATATCTACACCGCTATCTGTGTAAACATTGATACACCTTCACCGCTATCTGTATAAACATGGAAATATCTACACCGCTATCTGTATGAACATTGAAATATCTACACCGCTATCTGTATGAACATGGAAATACCTACACCGCTATCTGTTTGAACATGGAAATATCTACACAGCTATCTGCATATACATGGAAATATCTACACTGCTATCTGCATATACATGGAAATATCTACACAGCTATCTCTTTACACATGGAAATAACTACACCGCTATCTGTATGAACATGGAAATATCCACACCGCCATCTGAATGAACATGGAAATATCTGCACCGCCATCTGTATGAACATATAAATATCTACACCGCCATCTGTATTAAGATGGAGATATCTACACTGCTATCTGTATAAACATGGAAATATCTACACCACTATCTGTATAAACATGGAAATATCAGCACCGCTACCTTTATGAACATGGAAATATAAGCCCCTCTATCTGTATGAAAATGGAAGTATCTACACCGCTATCAGTATGAACATGGAAATATCTACACCGCTATCTGTATGAACATGGAAATACCTTCACCGCCATCTGTATGAACATGGATATATCTACACAGCCATCTGGATGAACATGGAAATATCTACACCGCTATATGTATGAACATGGAAATATCTACACCGCTATCTGTATGAACATGGAAATATCTAAACCGCTATCTGTTTGAACATGGAAATATCTACACCGCTATCTGCATGAAAATAGAAATATCTACACAGCTATCTGCATATACATGGAAATATCTACACAGCTATCTCTTTACACATGGAAATAACTACACCGCTATCTGTATGAACATGGAAATATCGACACCGCCATCTGTATGAACATGGAAATATCTGCACCGCCATCTGTATGAACATATAAATATCTACACTGCCATCTGTATTAAGATGGAGATATCTACACCGCTATCTGTATAAACATGGAAATATCTACACCGCTATCTGTATAAATAGGGAAATATCTACACCACTATCTGTATAAACATGGAAATATCAGCACCGCTATCTTTATGAACATGGAAATATCAGCCCCTCTATCTGTAAGAACATGGAAGTATCTACACCGCTATCAGTATGAACATGGAAATATCTACACTGCTATCTGTATGAACATGGAAATACCTTCACCGCCTTCTGTATGAACATGGATATATCTACACAGCCATCTGGATGAACATGGAAATATCTACACCGCTATCTGTATGAACATGGAAATAGCTACACCACTATCTGTATGAACATGGAAATATCTACACCGCTATCTATATGACATTGGAAATATCTACACCGCTACCTGTATAAACATGGAAATATCAGCACCGCTATCTGTTTGAACATGGAAATATCTACACCGCTATCTGCATGAAAATGGAAATATCTACAAAGCTATCTGCATATACATGGAAATATCTACACAGCTATCTCTTTACACATGGAAATAACTACACCGCTATATCTATAATCATGGAAATATCTACACCGCCATCTGTATGAACATGGAAATATCTGCACCGCCATCTGTATGAACATATAAATATCTACACCGCCATCTGTATTAAGAAGGAAATATCTAAACCGCTGTTTAAACATGGAAATATCTACACCGCTGCCTGTATAAACATGGAAATATCAGCACCACTCTCTGTAAGAGAATGGAAATATCTACACCGCTATCTGTATTAACATGGAAATATCTACACCGCTCTCTGTGTGAACATGGATATATCTACACAGCCATCAGGATGAACATGGAAATATCTACACCGCTATCTGTGTAAACATGCATACATCTTCACCGCTATCTGTAAAAACATGGAAATATCTACACCGCTATCTGTTTGAACATGGAAATATCTACACCGCTATCTGCATGAAAATGGAAATATCTACACAGCTATCTGCATATACATGGAAATATCTACACAGCTATCTCTTTACACATGGAAATAACTACACCGCTATCTGTATGAACATGGAAATATCTACACCGCCATCTGTATGAACATGGAAATATCTGCACCGCCATCTGTATGAACATATAAATATCTACACCGCCATCTGTATTAAGATGGAGATATCTACACCGCTATCTGTATAAACATGGAAATATCTACACCGCTATCTGTATAAACAGGGAAATATCTACACCACTATCTGTATAAACATGGAAATATCAGCACCGCTACCTTTATGAACATGGAAATATCAGCCCCTCTATCTGTATGAACATGGAAGTATCTACACCGCTATCAGTATGAACATGGAAATATCTACACCGCTATCTGTATGAACATGGAAATACCTTCACCGCCATTTGTATGAACATGGATATATCTACACAGACATCTGGATGAACATGGAAATATCTACACCGCTATCTGTATGAACATGGAAATAGCTACACCGCTATCTGTATGAACATGGAAATATCTACACCACTATCTGTATGAACATGGAAATATCTACACCGCTATCTGTATGAACATGGAAATATCTTCACCGCTATCAGTATGAACATGGATATATCTACAGAGCCATCTTGATGAACATGGAAATATCTACACAGCTATCTGTATGAACATGGAAATTTATACACCGCTATCTGTGTAAACATGCATACATCTTCACCGCTATCTGTATAAACATGGAAATATCTACACCGCTATCTGTATGAACATGGAAATATCTACACCGCTATCTGTTTGAACATAGAAATATCTACTCTGCTTTCTGCATAAAAATGTAAATATCTACACAGCTATCTGCATATACATGGAAATATCTTCAAAGCTATCTCTTTACACATGGAAATAACTACACCGGTATCTCTATAAACATGGAAATATCTACACCGCCATCTGTATGAACATGGAAATATCTGCATTGCCATCTGTATGAACATATAAATAACTACAACGCCCTCTGTATTAAGATGGAGATATCTACACCGCTATCTGTATAAACCTGGAAATATCTACACCGCTACCTGTATAAACATGGAAATATCAGCACCGCACTCTGTATGAACTCAGAAATATCTACACCGCTATCTGTACGAACATGGAAATATCTACACCGCTATCTGTATGAACATGGAAATAGATACACCGCTATCTGTGAAAACATGCATATATCTTCACCACTATCTGTATAAACATGGAAATATCTACACCGCTATCTGTATGAACATGGAAATAGCTACACCGCTATCTGTATGAACATGGAAATATCTACACCGCTATCTGTATGAACAGGGATATATCTACACAGCCATCTGGATGAACAAGGAAATATCTGCACCGCTATCTGTGTAAACATGCATACATCTTCACCGCTATCTATATAAACATGGAAATATCTACACCACTATCTGTATGAACATGCAAATATCTACACCGCTACCTGTATAAACATGGAAATATCAGCACCGCTATCTGTATGAACATGGAAATAGCTACACCGCTATCTGTATGAACATGCAAATATCTACACCACTATCTGTATGAACATGGAAATATCTACACCACTATCTGTATGAACATGGATATATCTACACAGCCTTCTGGATGAACATGGAAATATCTACACAACTATCTGTATGAACATGGAAATATCTACACCGCTATCTGTGTAAACATGCATAAATCTTCACCGCTATCAGTATAAACATGGAAATATCTACACCGCTATCTGTATGAACATGGAAATAGCTACACCGCTATCTGTATGAACATGGAAATATCTACACCGCTATCTGTATGAACATGGATATATCTACACAGCCATCTGGATGAACATGGAAATATCTACACCGCTATCTGTGTAAACATTGATACACCTTCACCGCTATCTGTATAAACATGGAAATATCTACACCGCTATCTGTATGAACATTGAAATATCTACACCGCTATCTGTATGAACATGGAAATACCTACACCGCTATCTGTTTGAACATGGAAATATCTACACAGCTATCTGCATATACATGGAAATATCTACACTGCTATCTGCATATACATGGAAATATCTACACAGCTATCTCTTTACACATGGAAATAACTACACCGCTATCTGTATGAACATGGAAATATCCACACCGCCATCTGAATGAACATGGAAATATCTGCACCGCCATCTGTATGAACATATAAATATCTACACCGCCATCTGTATTAAGATGGAGATATCTACACTGCTATCTGTATAAACATGGAAATATCTACACCACTATCTGTATAAACATGGAAATATCAGCACCGCTACCTTTATGAACATGGAAATATAAGCCCCTCTATCTGTATGAAAATGGAAGTATCTACACCGCTATCAGTATGAACATGGAAATATCTACACCGCTATCTGTATGAACATGGAAATACCTTCACCGCCATCTGTATGAACATGGATATATCTACACAGCCATCTGGATGAACATGGAAATATCTACACCGCTATATGTATGAACATGGAAATATCTACACCGCTATCTGTATGAACATGGAAATATCTACACCGCTATCTGTTTGAACATGGAAATATCTACACCGCTATCTGCATGAAAATGGAAATATCTACACAGCTATCTGCATATACATGGAAATATCTACACAGCTATCTCTTTACACATGGAAATAACTACACCGCTATCTGTATGAACATGGAAATATCGACACCGCCATCTGTATGAACATGGAAATATCTGCACCGCCATCTGTATGAACATATAAATATCTACACTGCCATCTGTATTAAGATGGAGATATCTACACCGCTATCTGTATAAACATGGAAATATCTACACCGCTATCTGTATAAACAGGGAAATATCTACACCACTATCTGTATAAACATGGAAATATCAGCACCGCTATCTTTATGAACATGGAAACATCAGCCCCTCTATCTGTAAGAACATGGAAGTATCTACAACGCTATCAGTATGAACATGGAAATATCTACACCGCTATCTGTATGAACATGGAAATACCTTCACCGCCTTCTGTATGAACATGGATATATCTACACAGCCATCTGGATGAACATGGAAATATCTACACAGCTATCTGTATGAACATGGAAATAGCTACACCACTATCTGTATGAACATGGAAATATCTACACCACTATCTGTATGAACATGGAAATATCTACACCGCTATCTGTATGAACATGGAAATATCTTCACCGCTATCAGTATGAACATGGATATATCTACACAGCCATCTGGATGAACATGGAAATATCTACACCGCTATCTGTATGAACATGGAAATAGCTACACCGCTATCTGTATGAACATGGAAATATCTACACCGCTATCTGTATGAACATGGAAATATCTACACCGCTATCTGTATGAACACGGAAATATCTTCACCACCATCTGTATGAACATGGATATATCTACAGAGCCATCTTGATGAACATGGAAATATCTACACAGCTATCTGTATGAACATGGAAATTTATACACCGCTATCTGTGCAAACATGCATACATCTTCACCGCTATCTGTATAAACATGGAAATATCTACATCGCTATCTGTATGAACATGGAAATATCTACACCGCCATCTGTATGAACATGGAAATATCTGCATTGCCATCTGTATGAACATATAAATAAGTACAACGCCATCTGTATTAAGATGGAGATATCTACACCGCTATCTGTATAAACCTGGAAATATCTACACCGCTACCTGTATAAACATGGAAATATCAGCACCGCTCTCTGTATGAACTCAGAAATATCTACACCGCTATCTGTACGAACATGGAAATATCTACACCGCTATCTGTAGGAACATGGAAATAGCTACACCGCTATCTGTATGAACAAGGAAATATCTACACCACTATCTGTATGAACATGGAAATATCTACACCGCTATCTGTGAAAACATGCATATATCTTCACCGCTATCTGTATAAACATGGAAATATCTACACCGCTATCTGTATGAACATGGAAATAGCTACACCGCTATCTGTATGAACATGGAAATATCTACACCGCTATCTGTATGAACAGGGATATATCTACACAGCCATCTGGATGAACAAGGAAATATCTGCACCGCTATCTGTGTAAACATGCATACATCTTCACCGCTATCTATATAAACATGGAAATATCTACACCACTATCTGTATGAACATGCAAATATCTACGCCGCTACCTGTATAAACATGGAAATATCAGCACCGCTATCTGTATGAACATGGAAATAGCTACACCGCTATCTGTGTGAACATGCAAATATCTACACCACTATCTGTATGAACATGGAAATATATACACCACTATCTGTATGAACATGGATATATCTACACAGCCATCTGGATGAACATGGAAATATCTACACCACTATCTGTATGAACATGGAAATATCTACACCGCTAACTGTGTAAACATGCATAAATCTTCACCGCTATCAGTATAAACATTGAAATATCTACACCGCTATCTGTATGAACATGGAAATAGCTACACCGCTATCTGTATGAACATGGAAATATCTACACCGCTATCTGCATGAACATGGATATATCTACACAGCCATCTGGATGAACATGGAAATATCTACACCGCTATCTGTGTAAATATTGATACACCTTCACCGCTATCTGTATAAACATGGAAATATCTACACCGCTATCTGTATGAACATTGAAATATCTACACCGCTATCTGTATGAACATGGAAATACCTACACCGTTATCTGTTTGAACAAGGAAATATCTACACAGCTATCTGCATATACATGGAAATATCTACACTGCTATCTGCATATACATTTAAATATCTACACAGCTATCTCTTTACACATGGAAATAACTACACCGCTATCTGTATGAACATGGAAATATCCACACCGCCATCTGTATGAACATGGAAATATCTGCACCGCCATCTGTATGAACATATAAATATCTACACCGCCATCTGTATTAAAATGGAGATATCTACACCGCTATCTGTATAAACATGGAAATATCTACACCGCTATCTGTATAAACATGGAAATATCTACACCGCTATCTGTATAAACATGGAAATATCTACACCGCTATCTGTATAAACATGGAAATATCTACACCACTACCTGTATAAACATGGAAATATCAGCACAGCTATCTGTATGAACATGGAAATATCTACACCGCTATCTGTATGAACATGGAAATATATACACAGCTATCTGTATAAACATGGAAATATCTACACCGCTATCTGTATAAACATGGAAATATCTACACCGCTATCTGTATGAACATGGAAATAACTACACCGCTATCTGTATGAACATGGAAATATCTACACCTCTATCTGTTTGAACATGGAAATATCTACACCACTATCTGCATGAAAATGGAAATATCTACACTGCTATCTGCATATAAATGGAAATATCTACACAGCTATCTCTTTACACATGGAAATAACTACACTGCTATCTGTATGAACATGGAAATATCCACACCGCCATCTGTATGAACATGGAAATATCTGCACCGCCATCTGTATTAAGATGGAGATATCTACACCGCTATCTGCATAAACATGGAAATATCTACACCACTATCTGAATAAACATGGAAATGTATACACCGCTATCTGTATAAACATGGAAATATCTACACCGCTACCTGTATAAGCATGGAAATATCAGCACCGCTATCAGTATGAACATGGAAATATCTACACCACTATCTGTATGAACATGCAAATATCTACACCGCTACC
The DNA here is from genome assembly GCF_029281585.2 of Gorilla gorilla gorilla. Lineage (NCBI taxonomy): Eukaryota > Metazoa > Chordata > Mammalia > Primates > Hominidae > Gorilla > Gorilla gorilla. Next base: position 2,477,514 of record NC_073248.2, read on the forward strand.
TGTATAAACATGGAAATATCAGCAACGCTATCTGTATGAACATGGAAATAGCTAAACCGCTATCTGTATGAAGATGCAAATATCTACACCACTATTTGTATGAACATGGAAATATCTACACCTCTATCTGTATGAACATGGATATATCTACACAGCCATCTGGATGAACATGGAAATATCTACACCACTATCTGAATGAACATGGAAATATCTACACCGCTATCTGCGTAAACATGCATACATCTTCACCGCTATCAGTATAAACATGGAAATATATACACCGCTATCTGTATGAACATGGAAATAGCTACACCGCTATCTGTATGAAAATGGAAATATCTACACCGCTATCTGTATGAACATGGATATATCTACACAGCCATCTGGATGAACATGGAAATATCTACACCGCTATCTGTGTAAACATTGATACATCTTCACCGCTATCTGTAAAAACATGGAAATATCTAAACCGCTATCTGTATGAACATTCAAATATCTACACCGCTATCTGTATGAACGTGGAAATACCTACACCGCTATCTGTTTGAACATGGAAATATCTACACCGCTATCTGCATGAAAATGGAAATATCTACAGTGCAATCTGCATATACATGGAAATATCTACACAGCTATCTCTTTACACATGGAAATAACTACACCGCTATCTGTATGAACATGGAAATATCCACACCGCCATCTGTATGAACATGGAAATATCTGCACCGCCATCTGTATGAACATATAAATATCTACACCGCCATCTGTATTAAAATGGAGATATCTACACCGCCATCTGTATTAAAATGGAGATATCTACACCGCTATCTGTATAAACATGGAAATATCTACACCGCTATCTGTATAAACATGGAAATATCTACACCACAACCTGTATAAACATGGAAATATCAGCACAGCTATCTGTATGAACATGGAAATATCTACACCGCTATCTGTATGAACATGGAAATATATACACAGCTATCTGTATGAACATGGAAATATCTACACCGCTATCTGTATAAACATGGAAATATCTACACCGCTATCTGTATGAACATGGAAATAACTACACCGCAATCTGTATGAACATGGAAATATCTACACCTCTATCTGTTTGAACATGGAAATATCTACACCACTATCTGCATGAAAATGGAAATATCTACACTGCTATCTGCATATACATGGAAATATCTACACAGCTATCTCTTTACACATGGAAATAACTACACCGCTATCTGTATGAACATGGAAATATCCACACCGCCATCTTTATGAACATGGAAATATCTGCACCGCCATCTGTATGAACATATAAATATCTGCACCGCCATCTGTATTAAGATGGAGATATCTACACCGCTATCGCATAAACATGGAAATATCTACACCGCTATGTGTATAAACATGGAAATGTATACACCGCTATCTGTATAAACATGGAAATATCAGCACCGCTATCAGTATGAACATGGAAATATCTACACCGCTATCTGTATGAACATGGAAATATCTACACCGCTATCTGTATGAACATGGAAATGTCTACACCGCAATCAGTATGAACATGGAAATATCTACACCGCTATCTGTATGAACATGGATATATCTACACAGCCCTCTGGATGAACATGGAAATATCCACACTGCTATCTGTGGAAACATGCATACATCTTCACCGCTATCTGTATAAACATGGAAATATCTACATTGCTATCTGTATGAACATGGAAATATCTAAACCGCTATCTGTTTGAAGATGGAAATATATACACCCCTATCTGCATGAAAATGGAAATATCTACACAGCTATCTGCAAATACATGGAAATATCTACACAGCTATCTCTTTACACATGGAAATAACTACACCGCTATCTGTATGAACATGGAAATATCTACACCGCCATCTGTATGAACATGGAAATATCTGCACCGCCATCTGTATGAACATATAACTATCTACACCGCCATCTGTATTAAGATGGAGATATCTACACCGCTATCTGAATAAACATGGAAATATCTACACCGCTATCCGTATAAACATGGAAATATCTACACCGCTATCTGTATAAACATGGAAATATCTACACTGCTACCTGTATAAACATGGAAATATCAGCACCGCTATCTGTATGAACATGGAAATATCTACACTGCTATCTGTATGAACATGGAAATATCTACACCGCTATCTGTACGAACATGGAAATATCTACAAAGCTATCTGAATGAACATGGAAATATCTACACCGCTATCTGTTTGAACATGTAAATATCTACATCGCAATCTGCATGAAAATGGAAATATCTACAAAGCTATCTGCATATACATGGAAATATCTACACAGCTATCTCTTTACACATGGTAATAACTACACCGCTATATCTATAAACATGGAAATATCTACACTGCTATCTGTATAAACATGGAAATATCTACACCGCTATCTGTATAAACATGGAAACATCTACACCACTACCTGTATAAACATGGAAATATCAGCACCGCTATCTGTATGAACATGGAATTATCTACACCGCTATCTGTATGAACATGGAAATATCTACAAAGCTATCTGAATGAACATGGAAATATCTACACCGCTATCTGTTTGAACATGTAAATATCTACACCGCTATCTGCATGAAAATGGAAATATCTACAAAGCTATCTGCATATACATGGAAATATCTACACAGCTATCTCTTTACACATGGAAATAACTACACCGCTATATCTATAAACATGGAAATATCTACACCGCCATCTGTATGAACATGGAAATATCTGCACCGCCATCTGTATGAACATATAAATATCTACACCGCCATCTATATTAAGAAGGAAATATCTAAACCGCTATCTGTATAAACATGGAAATATCTACGCCGCTGCCTGTATAAACATGGAAATATCAGCACCGCTATCTGTATGAGCATGGAAGTATCTGAACCTCTATCTGTATCAACATGGAAATATCTACACTGCTATCTGTATGAACATGGAAATAGCTACACCGTTATCTGTATGAACATGGAAATAGCTACACCACTATCTGTATGAACATGGAAATATCTACACCGCTATCTGTATGAACATGGAAATATCTACACAGCCATCTGGATGAACATGGAAATATCTACACTGCTATCTGTATGAACATGGAAATATCTACACCCCTATCTGTATGAACATGGATATATCTACACAGCCATCTGGATGAACATGGAAATATCTACACCGCTATCTGTGTAAACATGCATACATCTTCACCGGTATCTGTATAAACATGGAAATATCTACACCGCTATCTGTACGAACATGGAAATATCTACACAACTATCTGTATGAACATGGAAATATCTACACCGCTATCTGTGTAAACATGCATAAATCTTCACCGCTATCAGTATAAACATGGAAATATCTACACCTCTATCTGTATGAACATGGAAATAGCTACACCGCTATCTGTATGAACATGGAAATATCTACACCGCTATCTGTATGAACATGGATATATCTACACAGCCATCTGGATGAACATGGAAATATCTACACCGCTATCTGTGTAAACATTGATACATCTTCACCGCTATCTGTATAAACATGGAAATATCTACACCGCTATCTGTATGAACATTGAAATATCTACACCGCTATCTGTATGAACATGGAAAAACCTACACCGCTACCTGTTTGAACATGGAAATATCTACACCGCTATCTGCATGAAAATGGAAATATCTACACTGCTATCTGCATATACATGGAAATATCTACACAGCTATCTCTTTACACATGGAAATAACTACACCGCTATCTGTATGAACATGGAAATATCCACACCGCCATCTGTATGAACATGGAAATATCTGCACCTCCATCTGTATGAACATATAAATATCTACACCGCCATCTGTATTAAGATGGAGATATCTACACTGCTATCTGTATAAACATGGAAATATCTACACCACTATCTGTATAAACATGCAAATATCAGCACCGCTACCTTTATGAACATGGAAATATCAGCCCCTCTATCTGTATGAACATGGAAGTATCTACACCGCTATCAGTATGAACATGGAAATATCTACACCGCTATCTGTATGAACATGGAAATACCTTCACCGCCATCTGTATGAACATGGATATATCTACACAGCCATCTGGATGAACATGGAAATATCTACACCGCTATCTGTATGAACATGGAAATAGCTACACCGCTATCTGTATGAACATGGAAATATCTACACCACTATCTGTATGAACATGGAAATATCTACACCGCTATCTGTATGAACATGGAAATATCTTCACCGCTATCAGTATGAACATGGATATATCTACACAGCCATCTGGATGAACATGGAAATATCTACACCGCTATCTGTATGAACATGGAAATAGCTACACCGCTATCTGTATGAACATGGAAATATCTACACCGCTATCTGTATGAACATGGAAATATCTACACCGCTATCTGTATGAACATGGAAATATCTTCACCGCCATCTGTATGAACATGGATATATCTACAGAGCCATCTTGATGAACATGGAATTATCTACACAGCTATCTGTATGAACATGGAAATTTATACACCGCTATCTGTGTAAACATGCATACATCTTCACCGCTATCTGTATAAACATGGAAATAGCTACACCGCTATCTGTATGAAAATGGAAATATCTACACCGCTATCTGTATGAAAATGGATATATCTACACAGCCATCTGGATGAACATGGAAATATCTACACCGCTATCTGTGTAAACATTGATACATCTTCACCGCTATCTGTATAAACATGGAAATATCTACACCGCTATCTGTATGAACATTGAAATATCTACACCGCTATCTGTATGAACATGGAAATACCTACACCGCTATCTGTTTGAACATGGAAATATCTACACCGCTATCTGCATGAAAATGGAAATATATACAGTGCTATCTGCATATACATGGAAATATCTACACAGCTGTCTCCTTACACATGGAAATAACTACACCGCTATCTGTATGAACATGGAAATATCCACACCGCCATCTGTATGAACATGGAAATATCTGCACCGCCATCTGTATGAACATATAAATATCTACACAGCCATCTGGATGAACATGGAAATATCTACACTGCTATCTGTATGAACATGGAAATATCTACACCCCTATCTGTATGAACATGGATATATCTACACAGCCATCTGGATGAACATGGAAATATCTACACCGCTATCTGTGTAAACATGCATACATCTTCACCGCTATCTGTATAAACATGGAAATATCTACACCGCTATCTGTACGAACATGGAAATATCTACACCACTACCTTTATGAACATGGAAATATAAGCCCCTCTATCTGTATGAAAATGGAAGTATCTACACCGCTATCAGTATGAACATGGAAATATCTACACCGCTATCTGTATGAACATGGAAATACCTTCACCGCCATCTGTATGAACATGGATATATCTACACAGCCATCTGGATGAACATGGAAATATCTACACCGCTATATGTATGAACATGGAAATATCTACACCGCTATCTGTATGAACATGGAAATATCTACACCGCTATCTGTTTGAACATGGAAATATCTACACCGCTATCTGCATGAAAATGGAAATATCTACACAGCTATCTGCATATACATGGAAATATCTACACAGCTATCTCTTTACACATGGAAATAACTACACCGCTATCTGTATGAACATGGAAATATCGACACCGCCATCTGTATGAACATGGAAATATCTGCACCGCCATCTGTATGAACATATAAATATCTACACTGCCATCTGTATTAAGATGGAGATATCTACACCGCTATCTGTATAAACATGGAAATATCTACACCGCTATCTGTATAAACAGGGAAATATCTACACCACTATCTGTATAAACATGGAAATATCAGCACCGCTATCTTTATGAACATGGAAACATCAGCCCCTCTATCTGTAAGAACATGGAAGTATCTACAACGCTATCAGTATGAACATGGAAATATCTACACCGCTATCTGTATGAACATGGAAATACCTTCACCGCCTTCTGTATGAACATGGATATATCTACACAGCCATCTGGATGAACATGGAAATATCTACACAGCTATCTGTATGAACATGGAAATAGCTACACCACTATCTGTATGAACATGGAAATATCTACACCACTATCTGTATGAACATGGAAATATCTACACCGCTATCTGTATGAACATGGAAATATCTTCACCGCTATCAGTATGAACATGGATATATCTACACAGCCATCTGGATGAACATGGAAATATCTACACCGCTATCTGTATGAACATGGAAATAGCTACACCGCTATCTGTATGAACATGGAAATATCTACACCGCTATCTGTATGAACATGGAAATATCTACACCGCTATCTGTATGAACACGGAAATATCTTCACCACCATCTGTATGAACATGGATATATCTACAGAGCCATCTTGATGAACATGGAAATATCTACACAGCTATCTGTATGAACATGGAAATTTATACACCGCTATCTGTGCAAACATGCATACATCTTCACCGCTATCTGTATAAACATGGAAATATCTACATCGCTATCTGTATGAACATGGAAATATCTACACCGCCATCTATATGAACATGGAAATATCTGCATTGCCATCTGTATGAACATATAAATAAGTACAACGCCATCTGTATTAAGATGGAGATATCTACACCGCTATCTGTAGAAACCTGGAAATATCTACACCGCTACCTGTATAAACATGGAAATATCAGCACCGCTCTCTGTATGAACTCAGAAATATCTACACCGCTATCTGTACGAACATGGAAATATCTACACCGCTATCTGTAGGAACATGGAAATAGCTACACCGCTATCTGTATGAACAAGGAAATATCTACACCACTATCTGTATGAACATGGAAATATCTACACCGCTATCTGTGAAAACATGCATATATCTTCACCGCTATCTGTATAAACATGGAAATATCTACACCGCTATCTGTATGAACATGGAAATAGCTACACCGCTATCTGTATGAACATGGAAATATCTACACCGCTATCTGTATGAACAGGGATATATCTACACAGCCATCTGGATGAACAAGGAAATATCTGCACCGCTATCTGTGTAAACATGCATACATCTTCACCGCTATCTATATAAACATGGAAATATCTACACCACTATCTGTATGAACATGCAAATATCTACGCCGCTACCTGTATAAACATGGAAATATCAGCACCGCTATCTGTATGAACATGGAAATAGCTACACCGCTATCTGTGTGAACATGCAAATATCTACACCACTATCTGTATGAACATGGAAATATATACACCACTATCTGTATGAACATGGATATATCTACACAGCCATCTGGATGAACATGGAAATATCTACACCACTATCTGTATGAACATGGAAATATCTACACCGCTAACTGTGTAAACATGCATAAATCTTCACCGCTATCAGTATAAACATTGAAATATCTACACCGCTATCTGTATGAACATGGAAATAGCTACACCGCTATCTGTATGAACATGGAAATATCTACACCGCTATCTGCATGAACATGGATATATCTACACAGCCATCTGGATGAACATGGAAATATCTACACCGCTATCTGTGTAAATATTGATACACCTTCACCGCTATCTGTATAAACATGGAAATATCTACACCGCTATCTGTATGAACATTGAAATATCTACACCGCTATCTGTATGAACATGGAAATACCTACACCGTTATCTGTTTGAACAAGGAAATATCTACACAGCTATCTGCATATACATGGAAATATCTACACTGCTATCTGCATATACATTTAAATATCTACACAGCTATCTCTTTACACATGGAAATAACTACACCGCTATCTGTATGAACATGGAAATATCCACACCGCCATCTGTATGAACATGGAAATATCTGCACCGCCATCTGTATGAACATATAAATATCTACACCGCCATCTGTATTAAAATGGAGATATCTACACCGCTATCTGTATAAACATGGAAATATCTACACCGCTATCTGTATAAACATGGAAATATCTACACCGCTATCTGTATAAACATGGAAATATCTACACCGCTATCTGTATAAACATGGAAATATCTACACCACTACCTGTATAAACATGGAAATATCAGCACAGCTATCTGTATGAACATGGAAATATCTACACCGCTATCTGTATGAACATGGAAATATATACACAGCTATCTGTATAAACATGGAAATATCTACACCGCTATCTGTATAAACATGGAAATATCTACACCGCTATCTGTATGAACATGGAAATAACTACACCGCTATCTGTATGAACATGGAAATATCTACACCTCTATCTGTTTGAACATGGAAATATCTACACCACTATCTGCATGAAAATGGAAATATCTACACTGCTATCTGCATATAAATGGAAATATCTACACAGCTATCTCTTTACACATGGAAATAACTACACTGCTATCTGTATGAACATGGAAATATCCACACCGCCATCTGTATGAACATGGAAATATCTGCACCGCCATCTGTATTAAGATGGAGATATCTACACCGCTATCTGCATAAACATGGAAATATCTACACCACTATCTGAATAAACATGGAAATGTATACACCGCTATCTGTATAAACATGGAAATATCTACACCGCTACCTGTATAAGCATGGAAATATCAGCACCGCTATCAGTATGAACATGGAAATATCTACACCACTATCTGTATGAACATGCAAATATCTACACCGCTACCTGTATAAACATGGAAATATCAGCAACGCTATCTGTATGAACATGGAAATAGCTAAACCGCTATCTGTATGAAGATGCAAATATCTACACCACTATTTGTATGAACATGGAAATATCTACACCTCTATCTGTATGAACATGGATATATCTACACAGCCATCTGGATGAACATGGAAATATCTACACCACTATCTGAATGAACATGGAAATATCTACACCGCTATCTGCGTAAACATGCATACATCTTCACCGCTATCAGTATAAACATGGAAATATATACACCGCTATCTGTATGAACATGGAAATAGCTACACCGCTATCTGTATGAAAATGGAAATATCTACACCGCTATCTGTATGAACATGGATATATCTACACAGCCATCTGGATGAACATGGAAATATCTACACCGCTATCTGTGTAAACATTGATACATCTTCACCGCTATCTGTAAAAACATGGAAATATCTAAACCGCTATCTGTATGAACATTGAAATATCTACACCGCTATCTGTATGAACATGGAAATACCTACACCGCTATCTGTTTGAACATGGAAATATCTACACCGCTATCTGCATGAAAATGGAAATATCTACAGTGCAATCTGCATATACATGGAAATATCTACACAGTTATCTCTTTACACATGGAAATAACTACACCGCTATCTGTATGAACATGGAAATATCCACACCGCCATCTGTATGAACATGGAAATATCTGCACCGCCATCTGTATGAACATATAAATATCTACACCGCCATCTGTATTAAAATGGAGATATCTACACCGCCATCTGTATTAAAATGGAGATATCTACACCGCTATCTGTATAAACATGGAAATATCTACACCGCTATCTGTATAAACATGGAAATATCTACACCACAACCTGTATAAACATGGAAATATCAGCACAGCTATCTGTATGAACATGGAAATATCTACACCGCTATCTGTATGAACATGGAAATATATACACAGCTATCTGTATGAACATGGAAATATCTACACCGCTATCTGTATAAACATGGAAATATCTACACCGCTATCTGTATGAACATGGAAATAGCTACACCGCAATCTGTATGAACATGGAAATATCTACACCTCTATCTGTTTGAACATGGAAATATCTACACCACTATCTGCATGAAAATGGAAATATCTACACTGCTATCTGCATATACATGGAAATATCTACACAGCTATCTCTTTACACATGGAAATAACTACACCGCTATCTGTATGAACATGGAAATATCTACACCGCCATCTGTATGAACATGGAAATATCTTCACCGCCATCTGTATGAACATATAACTATCTACACCGCCATCTGTATTAACATGGAGATATCTACACCGCTATCTGAATAAACATGGAAATATCTACACCGCTATCTGTATAAACATGGAAATATCTACACCGCTATCTGTATAAACATGGAAATATCTACACTGCTACCTGTATAAACATGGAAATATCAGCACCGCTATCTGTATGAACATGGAAATATCTACACTGCTATCTGTATGAACATGGAAATATCTACACCGCTATCTGTACGAACATGGAAATATCTACAAAGCTATCTGAATGAACATGGAAATATCTACACCGCTATCTGTTTGAACATGTAAATATCTACATCGCAATCTGCATGAAAATGGAAATATCTACAAAGCTATCTGCATATACATGGAAATATCTACACAGCTATCTCTTTACACATGGTAATAACTACACCGCTATATCTATAAACATGGAAATATCTACACTGCTATCTGTATAAACATGGAAATATCTACACCGCTATCTGTATAAACATGGAAACATCTACACCACTACCTGTATAAACATGGAAATATCAGCACCGCTATCTGTATGAACATGGAATTATCTACACCGCTATCTGTATGAACATGGAAATATCTACAAAGCTATCTGAATGAACATGGAAATATCTACACCGCTATCTGTTTGAACATGTAAATATCTACACCGCTATCTGCATGAAAATGGAAATATCTACAAAGCTATCTGCATATACATGGAAATATCTACACAGCTATCTCTTTACACATGGAAATAACTACACCGCTATATCTATAAACATGGAAATATCTACACCGCCATCTGTATGAACATGGAAATATCTGCACCGCCATCTGTATGAACATATAAATATCTACACCGCCATCTATATTAAGAAGGAAATATCTAAACCGCTATCTGTATAAACATGGAAATATCTACGCCGCTGCCTGTATAAACATGGAAATATCAGCACCGCTATCTGTATGAGCATGGAAGTATCTGAACCGCTATCTGTATCAACATGGAAATATCTACACTGCTATCTGTATGAACATGGAAATAGCTACACCGTTATCTGTATGAACATGGAAATAGCTACACCACTATCTGTATGAACATGGAAATATCTACACCGCTATCTGTATGAACATGGAAATATCTACACAGCCATCTGGATGAACATGGAAATATCTACACTGCTATCTGTATGAACATGGAAATATCTACACCCCTATCTGTATGAACATGGATATATCTACACAGCCATCTGGATGAACATGGAAATATCTACACCGCTATCTGTGTAAACATGCATACATCTTCACCGGTATCTGTATAAACATGGAAATATCTACACCGCTATCTGTACGAACATGGAAATATCTACACAACTATCTGTATGAACATGGAAATATCTACACCGCTATCTGTGTAAACATGCATAAATCTTCACCGCTATCAGTATAAACATGGAAATATCTACACCTCTATCTGTATGAACATGGAAATAGCTACACCGCTATCTGTATGAACATGGAAATATCTACACCGCTATCTGTATGAACATGGATATATCTACACAGCCATCTGGATGAACATGGAAATATCTACACCGCTATCTGTGTAAACATTGATACATCTTCACCGCTATCTGTATAAACATGGAAATATCTACACCGCTATCTGTATGAACATTGAAATATCTACACCGCTATCTGTATGAACATGGAAATACCTACACCGCTACCTGTTTGAACATGGAAATATCTACACCGCTATCTGCATGAAAATGGAAATATCTACACTGCTATCTGCATATACATGGAAATATCTACACAGCTATCTCTTTACACATGGAAATAACTACACCGCTATCTGTATGAACATGGAAATATCCACACCGCCATCTGTATGAACATGGAAATATCTGCACCTCCATCTGTATGAACATATAAATATCTACACCGCCATCTGTATTAAGATGGAGATATCTACACTGCTATCTGTATAAACATGGAAATATCTACACCACTATCTGTATAAACATGCAAATATCAGCACCGCTACCTTTATGAACATGGAAATATCAGCCCCTCTATCTGTATGAACATGGAAGTATCTACACCGCTATCAGTATGAACATGGAAATATCTACACCGCTATCTGTATGAACATGGAAATACCTTCACCGCCATCTGTATGAACATGGATATATCTACACACCCATCTGGATGAACATGGAAATATCTACACCGCTATCTGTATGAACATGGAAATAGCTACACCGCTATCTGTATGAACATGGAAATATCTACACCACTATCTGTATGAACATGGAAATATCTACACCGCTATCTGTATGAACATGGAAATATCTTCACCGCTATCAGTATGAACATGGATATATCTACACAGCCATCTGGATGAACATGGAAATATCTACACCGCTATCTGTATGAACATGGAAATAGCTACACCGCTATCTGTATGAACATGGAAATATCTACACCGCTATCTGTATGAACATGGAAATATCTACACCGCTATCTGTATGAACATGGAAATATCTTCACCGCCATCTGTATGAACATGGATATATCTACAGAGCCATCTTGATGAACATGGAATTATCTACACAGCTATCTGTATGAACATGGAAATTTATACACCGCTATCTGTGTAAACATGCATACATCTTCACCGCTATCTGTATAAACATGGAAATAGCTACACCGCTATCTGTATGAAAATGGAAATATCTACACCGCTATCTGTATGAAAATGGATATATCTACACAGCCATCTGGATGAACATGGAAATATCTACACCGCTATCTGTGTAAACATTGATACATCTTCACCGCTATCTGTATAAACATGGAAATATCTACACCGCTATCTGTATGAACATTGAAATATCTACACCGCTATCTGTATGAACATGGAAATACCTACACCGCTATCTGTTTGAACATGGAAATATCTACACCGCTATCTGCATGAAAATGGAAATATCTACAGTGCTATCTGCATATACATGGAAATATCTACACAGCTGTCTCCTTACACATGGAAATAACTACACCGCTATCTGTATGAACATGGAAATATCCACACCGCCATCTGTATGAACATGGAAATATCTGCACCGCCATCTGTATGAACATATAAATATCTACACAGCCATCTGGATGAACATGGAAATATCTACACTGCTATCTGTATGAACATGGAAATATCTACACCCCTATCTGTATGAACATGGATATATCTACACAGCCATCTGGATGAACATGGAAATATCTACACCGCTATCTGTATGAACATGGAAATACCTTCACCACCATCTGTATGAACATGGATATATCTACACAGCCATCTGGATGAACATGGAATTATCTACACCGCTATCTGTATGAACATGGAAATAGCTACACCGCTATCTGTATGGACATGGAAATATCTATACCACTATCTGTATGAACATGGAAATATCTACACCGCTATCTGTATGAACATGGAAATATCTTCACCGCTATCAGTATGAACATGGATATATCTACACAGCCATCTGGATGAACATGGAAATATCTACACCGCTATCTGTATGAACATGGAAATAGCTACACCGCTATCTGTATGAACATGGAAATATCTACACCGCTATCTGTATGAACATGGAAATATCTACACCGCTATCTGTAAGAACATGGAAATATCTTCACCGCCATCTGTATGAACATGGATATATCTACAGAGCCATCTTGATGAACATGGAAATATCTGCACCGCTATCTGTGTAAACATGCATACATCTTCACCGCTATCTGTATAAACATGGAAATATCTACACCGCTATCTGTATGAACATGGAAATATCTACACCGCTATCTGTTTGAACATGGAAATATCTACACCGCTTTCTGCATAAAAATGGAAATATCTACACAGCTATCTGCATATACATGGAAATACCTTCAAAGCTATCTCTTTACACATGGAAATAACTACACCGGTATCTCTATAAACATGGAAATATCTACACCGCCATCTGTATGAACATGGAAATATCTGCATTGCCATCTGTATGAACATATAAATACCTACACCGCCATCTGTATTAAGATGGAGATATCTACACCGCTATCTGTATAAACCTGGAAATATCTAAACAGCTACCTGTATAAACATGGAAATATCAGCACCGCTCTCTGTATGAACTCGGAGATATCTACACCGCTATCTGTACAAACATGGAAATATCTACACCGCTATCTGTATGAACATGGAAATAGCTACACCGCTATCTGTATGAACAAGGACATATCTACACCACTATCTGTATGAACATGGAAATATCTACACCGCTATCTGTGAAAACATGCATATATCTTCACCGCTATCTGTATAAACATGGAAATATCTACACCGCTATCTGTATGAACATGGAAATAGCTACACCGCTATCTGTATGAACATGGAAATATCTACACCGCTATCTGTATCAACAGGGATATATCTACACAGCCATCTGGATAAACATGGAAATATCTGCACCGCTATCTGTGTAAACATGCATACATCTTCACCGCTATCTATATAAACATGGAAATATCTACACCACTATCTGTATGAACATGCAAATATCTACACCGCTACCTGTATAAACATGGAAATATCAGCACCGCTATCTGTATGAACATGGAAATAGCTACACCGCTATCTGTATGAACATGCAAATATCTACACCACTATCTGTATGAACATGGAAATATCTACACCACTATCTGTATGAACATGGATATATCTACACAGCCATCTGGATGAACATGGATATATCTACACCACTATCTGTATGAACATGGAAATATCTACACCGCTATCTGTGTAAACATGCATAAATCTTCACCGCTATCAGTATAAACATGGAAATATCTACACCGCTATCTGTATGAACATGGAAATAGCAACACCGCTATCTGTATGAACATGGAAATATCTACACCGCTATCTGTATTAACATGGAAATATCTTCACCGCTATCAGTATGAAGATGGATATATCTACACAGCCATCTGGATGAACATGGAAATATCTACACCGCTATCTGTATGAACATGGAAATAGCTACACCGCTATCTGTATGAACATGGAAATATCTACACCGCTATCTGTATGAACATGGAAATATCTACACCGCTATCTGTATGAACATGGAAATATCTTCACCGCCATCTGTATGAACATGGATATATCTACAGAGCCATCTTCATGAACATGGAAATATCTACACAGCTATCTGTATGAACATGGAAATTTATACACCGCTATCTGTGTAAACATGCATACATCTTCACCGCTATCTGTATAAACATGGAAATATCTACACCGCTATCTGTATGAACATGGACATATCTACACCGCTATCTGTTTGAACATGGAAATATCTACACCGCTTTCTGCATAAAAATGGAAATATCTACACAGCTATCTGCATATACATGGAAATATCTTCAAAGCTATCTCTTTACACATGGAAATATCTACACCGGTATCTCTATAAACATGGAAATATCTACACCGCCATCTGTATGAACATCAAAATATCTGCATTGCCATCTGTATGAACATATAAATACCTACACCGCCATCTGTATTAAGTTGGAGATATCTACACCGCTATCTGTATAAACCTGGAAATATCTACACCGCTACCTGTATAAACTTGGAAATATCAGCACCGCTCTCTGTATGAACTCGGAAATATCTACACCGCTATCTGTACGAACATGGAAATATCTACACCGCTATCTGTATGAACATGGAAATAGCTACACCGCTATCTGTATGAACAAGGAAATATCTACACCACTACTGTATGAACATGGAAATATCTACACCGCTATCTGTGAAAACATGCATATATCTTCACCGCTATGTGTATAAACTTGGAAATATCTACACCGCTATCTGTATGAACATGGAAATAGCTACACCGCTATCTGTATGAACATGGAAATATCTACACCGCTATCTGTATGAACAGGGATATATCTACGCAGCCATCTGGATGAACATGGAAATATCTGCACCGCTATCTGTGTAAACATGCATACATCTTCACCGCTATCTATATAAAGATGGAAATATCTACACCACTATCTGTATGAACATGCAAATATCTACACCGCTACCTGTATAAACATGGAAATATCAGCACCGCTATCTGTATGAACATGGAAATAGCTACACCGCTATCTGTATGAACATGGAAATATCTACACCGCTATCTGTATGAACATGGAAATATCTTCACCGCTATCTGTATGAACATGGATATATCTACACAGCCATCTGGATGAACATGGAAATATCTACACCGCTATCTGTATGAACATGGAAATAGCTACACCGCTATCTGTATGAACATGGAAATACCTACACCTCTATCTGTATGAACATGGAAATATCTACAACGCTATCTGTATGAACATGGAAATATCTTCACCGCCATCTGTATGAACATGGATATATCTACAGAGCCATCTTGATGAACATGGAAATATCTACACAGCTATCTGTATGAACATGGAAATTTATACACCGCTATCTGTGTAAACATGCATACGTCTTCACCGCTATCTGTATAAACATGGAAATATCTACACCGCTATCTGTATGAACATGGAAATATCTACACCGCTATCTGTTTGAACATGGAAATATCTACACCGCTTTCTGCATAAAAATGGAAATATCTACACAGCTATCTGCATATACATGGAAATATCTTCAAAGCTATCTCTTTACACATGGAAAGAACTACACCGGTATCTCTATAAACATGGAAATATCTACACCGCCATCTGTATGAACATGGAAATATCTGCATTGCCATCTGTATGAACATATAAATACCTACACCGCCATCTGTATTAAGTTGGAGTTATCTACACCGCTATCTGTATAAACCTGGAAATATCTACACCGCTACCTGTATAAACTTGGAAATATCAGCACCGCTCTCTGTATGAACTCGGAAATATCTACACCGCTATCTGTACGAACATGGAAATATCTACACCGCTATCTGTATGAACATGGAAATAGCTACACCGCTATCTGTATGAACAAGGAAATATCTAAACCACTATCTGTATGAACATGGAAATATCTACACCGCTATCTGTGAAAACATGCATATATCTTCACCGCTATCTGTATAAACTTGGAAATATCTACACCGCTATCTGTATGAACATGGAAATAGCTACACCACTATCTGTATGAACATGGAAATATCTACACCGCTATCTGTATGAACAGGGATATATCTACGCAGCCATCTGGATGAACATGGAAATATCTGCACCGCTATCTGTGTAAACATGCATACATCTTCACCGCTATCTATATAAAGATGGAAATATCTACACCACTATCTGTATGAACATGCAAATATCTACACTGCTACCTGTATAAACATGGAAATATCAGCACCGCTATCTGTATGAACATGGAAATAGCTACACCGCTATCAGTATGAACATGCAAATATCTACACCACTATCTGTATGAACATGGAAATATCTACACCACTATCTGTATGAACATGGATATATCTACACAGCCATCTGGATGAACATGGAAATATCTACACCAGTATCGGTATGAACATGGAAATATCTGCACCGCTATCTGTGTAAACATGCATACATCTTCACCGCTATCAGTATAAACATGGAAATATCTACACCGCTATCTGTATGAACATGGAAATAGCTACACCGCTATCTGTATGAACATGGAAATATCTACACCGCTATCTGTATGAACATGGATATATCTACACAGCCATCTGGATGAACATGGAAATATCTACACCGCTATCTGTGTAAACATTGATACATCTTCACCGCTATCTGTATAAACATGGAAATATCAACACCGCTATCTGTATGAACATTGAAATATCTACACCGCTATCTGTATGAACATGGAAATACCTACACCGCTATCTGTTTGAACATGGAAATATCTACACCGCTATCTGCATGAAAATGGAAATATCTACACTGCTATCTGCATATACATGGAAATATCTACACAGCTATCTCTTTACACATGGAAATAACTACACCGCTATCTGTATGAACATGAAAATATCCACACCGCCATCTGTATGAACATGGAAATATCTGCACCGCCATCTGTATGAACATATAAATATCTACACCACCATCTGTATTAAGATGGAGATATCTACACCGCTATCTGTATAAACATGGAAATATCTACACCGCTACCTGTATAAACATGGAAATATCAGCACCGCTATCTGTATAAACATGGAAATATCTACACCACTACCTGTATAAACATGGAAATATCAGCACCGCTATCTGTATGAACATGGAAATATCTACACCACTATCTGTATGAACATGGAAATATCTACACCGCTATCTGTATAAACATGGAAATATCTACACTGCTATCTGTATAAACATGGAAATATCTACACCGCTACCTGAATAAACATGGAAATATCAGCACCGCTATCTGTATGAACATGGAAATATCTACACCGCTATCTGTATGAACATGGAAATATCTACACCGCTATCTCTATGAACATGGAAATATCTACACCGCTACCTGTATAAACATGGAAATATCAGCACCGCTATCTGTTTGAACATGGAAATATCTACACCGCTATCTGCATGAAAATGGAAATATCTACAAAGCTATCTGCATATACATGGAAATATCTACACAGCTATCTCTTTACACATGGAAATAACTACACCGCTATATCTATAAACATGGAAATATCTACACCGCCATCTGTATGAACATGGAAATATCTGCACCGCCATCTGTATGAACATATAAATATATACACCGCCATCTGTATTAAGAAGGAAATATCTAAACCGCTGTTTAAACATGGAAATATCTACACCGCTGCCTGTATAAACATGGAAATATCAGCACCGCTCTCTGTAAGAGAATGGAAATATCTACACCGCTATCTGTATGAACATGGAAATATCTACACTGCTATCTGTATGAACATGGAAATAGCTACACCGTTATCTGTATGAACATGGAAATAGCTACACCGCTATCTGTATGAACATGGAAATATCTACACCGCTATCTGTATGAACATGGAAATAGCTACACCGTTATCTGTATCAACATGGAAATAGCTACACCGCTATGTGTATGAACATGGAAGTATCTACACCGCTATCTGTATGAACATGGATATATCTACACAGCCATCTGGATGAACATGGAAATATCTACACCGCTATCTGTATGAACATGGAAATATCTACACCGCTATCTGTGTGAACATGGATATATCTACACAGCCATCAGGATGAACATGGAAATATCTACACCGCTATCTGTGTAAACATGCATACATCTTCACCGATATCTGTAAAAACATGGAAATATCTACACCGCTATCTGTTTGAACATGGAAATATCTACACCGCTATCTGCATGAAAATGGAAATATCTACACAGCTATCTGCATATACATGGAAATATCTACACAGCTATCTCTTTACACATGGAAATAACTACACCGCTATCTGTATGAACATCGAAATATCTACACCGCCATCTGTATGAATATGGAAATATCTGCACCGCCATCTGTATGAACATATAAATATCTACACCGCCATCTGTATTAAGATGGAGATATCTACACCGCTATCTGTATAAACATGGAAATATCTACACCGCTATCTGTATAAACAGGGAAATATCTACACCACTATCTGTATAAACATGGAAATATCAGCACCGCTACCTTTATGAACATGGAAATATCAGCCCCTCTATCTGTATGAACATGGAAGTATCTACACCGCTATCAGTATGAACATGGAAATATCTACACCGCTATCTGTATGAACATGGAAATACCTTCACCGCCATTTGTATGAACATGGATATATCTACACAGCCATCTGGATGAACATGGAAATATCTACACCGCTATCTGTATGAACATGGAAATAGCTACACCGCTATCTGTATGAACATGGAAATATCTACACCACTATCTGTATGAACATGGAAATATCTACACCGCTATCTGTATGAACATGGAAATATCTTCACCGCTATCAGTATGAACATGGATATATCTACACAGCCATCTGGATGAACATGGAAATATCTACACCGCTATCTGTATGAACATGGAAATAGCTACACCGCTGTCTGTATGAACATGGAAATATCTACACCGCTATCTGTATGAACATGGAAATATCTTCACCGCCATCTGTATGAACATGGATATATCTACAGAGCCATCTTGATGAACATGGAAATATCTACACAGCTATCTGTATGAACATGGAAATTTATACACCGCTATCTGTGTAAACATGCATACATCTTCACCGCTATCTGTATAAACATGGAAATATCTACACCGCTAACTGTATGAACATGGAAATATCTACACCGCTACCTGTATAAACATGGAAATATCAGCACCGCTATCTGTATGAACATGGAAATATCTACACCGCTATCTGTATGAACATGGAAATATCTACACCGCTATCAGTATGAACATGGATATATCTACACAGCCATCTGGATGAACATGGAAATATCTACACCGCTATCTGTATGAACATGGAAATAGCTACACCGCTATCTGTATGAACATGGAAATATCTACACCGCTATCTGTATGAACATGGAAATATCTACACCGCTATCTGTAAGAACATGGAAATATCTTCACCGCCATCTGTATGAACATGGATATATCTACAGAGCCATCTTGATGAACATGGAAATATCTGCACCGCTATCTGTGTAAACATGCATACATCTTCACCGCTATCTGTATAAACATGGAAATATCTACACCGCTATCTGTATGAACATGGAAATATCTACACCGCTATCTGTTTGAACATGGAAATATCTACACCGCTTTCTGCATAAAAATGGAAATATCTACACAGCTATCTGCATATACATGGAAATACCTTCAAAGCTATCTCTTTACACATGGAAATAACTACACCGGTATCTCTATAAACATGGAAATATCTACACCGCCATCTGTATGAACATGGAAATATCTGCATTGCCATCTGTATGAACATATAAATACCTACACCGCCATCTGTATTAAGATGGAGATATCTACACCGCTATATGTATAAACCTGGAAATATCTAAACAGCTACCTGTATAAACATGGAAATATCAGCACCGCTCTCTGTATGAACTCGGAAATATCTACACCGCTATCTGTACAAACATGGAAATATCTACACCGCTATCTGTATGAACATGGAAATAGCTACACCGCTATCTGTATGAACAAAGACATATCTACACCACTATCTGTATGAACATGGAAATATCTACACCGCTATCTGTGAAAACATGCATATATCTTCACCGCTATCTGTATATACATGGAAATATCTACACCGCTATCTGTATGAACATGGAAATAGCTACACCGCTATCTGTATGAACATGGAAATATCTACACCGCTATCTGTATGAACAGGGATATATCTACACAGCCATCTGGATAAACATGGAAATATCTGCACCGCTATCTGTGTAAACATGCATACATCTTCACCGCTATCTATATAAACATGGAAATATCTACACCACTATCTGTATGAACATGCAAATATCTACACCGCTACCTGTATAAACATGGAAATATCAGCACCGCTATCTGTATGAACATGGAAATAGCTACACCGCTATCTGTATGAACATGCAAATATCTACACCACTATCTGTATGAACATGGAAATATCTACACCACTATCTGTATGAACATGGATATATCTACACAGCCATCTGGATGAACATGGATATATCTACACCACTATCTGTATGAACATGGAAATATCTACACCGCTATCTGTGTAAACATGCATAAATCTTCACCGCTATCAGTATAAACATGGAAATATCTACACCGCTATCTGTATGAACATGGAAATAGCTACACCGCTATCTGTATGAACATGGAAATATCTACACCGCTATCTGTATGAACATGGAAATATCTTCACCGCTATCAGTATTAAGATGGATATATCTACACAGCCATCTGGATGAACATGGAAATATCTACACCGCTATCTGTATGAACATGGAAATAGCTACACCGCTATCTGTATGAACATGGAAATATCTACACCGCTATCTGTATGAACATGGAAATATCTACACCGCTATCTTTATGAACATGGAAATATCTTCACCGCCATCTGTATGAACATGGATATATCTACAGAGCCATCTTCATGAACATGGAAATATCTACACAGCTATCTGTATGAACATGGAAATTTATACACCGCTATCTGTGTAAACATGCATACATCTTCACCGCTATCTGTATAAACATGGAAATATCTACACCGCTATCTGTATGAACATGGACATATCTACACCGCTATCTGTTTGAACATGGAAATATCTACACCGCTTTCTGCATAAAAATGGAAATATCTACACAGCTATCTGCATATACATGGAAATATCTTCAAAGCTATCTCTTTACACATGGAAATAACTACACCGGTATCTCTATAAACATGGAAATATCTACACCGCCATCTGTATGAACATCAAAATATCTGCATTGCCATCTGTATGAACATATAAATACCTACACCGCCATCTGTATTAAGTTGGAGATATCTACACCGCTATCTGTATAAACCTGGAAATATCTACACCGCTACCTGTATAAACTTGGAAATATCAGCACCGCTCTCTGTATGAACTCGGAAATATCTACACCGCTATCTGTACGAACATGGAAATATCTACACCGCTATCTGTATGAACATGGAAATAGCTACACCGCTATCTGTATGAACAAGGAAATATCTACACCACTACTGTATGAACATGGAAATATCTACACCGCTATCTGTGAAAACATGCAGATATCTTCACCGCTATGTGTATAAACTTGGAAATATCTACACCGCTATCTGTATGAACATGGAAATAGCTACACCGCTATCTGTATGAACATGGAAATATCTACACCGCTATCTGTATGAACAGGGATATATCTACGCAGCCATCTGGATGAACATGGAAATATCTGCACCGCTATCTGTGTAAACATGCATACATCTTCACCGCTATCTATATAAAGATGGAAATATCTACACCACTATCTGTATGAACATGCAAATATCTACACCGCTACCTGTATAAACATGGAAATATCAGCACCGCTATCTGTATGAACATGGAAATAGCTACACCGCTATCTGTATGAACATGGAAATATCTACACCGCTATCTGTATGAACATGGAAATATCTTCACCGCTATCTGTATGAACATGGATATATCTACACAGCCATCTGGATGAACATGGAAATATCTACACCGCTATCTGTATGAACATGGAAATAGCTACACCGCTATCTGTATGAACATGGAAATACCTACACCTCTATCTGTATGAACATGGAAATATCTACAACGCTATCTGTATGAACATGGAAATATCTTCACCGCCATCTGTATGAACATGGATATATCTACAGAGCCATCTTGATGAACATGGAAATATCTACACAGCTATCTGTATGAACATGGAAATTTATACACCGCTATCTGTGTAAACATGCATACGTCTTCACCGCTATCTGTATAAACATGGAAATATCTACACCGCTATCTGTATGAACATGGAAATATCTACACCGCTATCTGTTTGAACATGGAAATATCTACACCGCTTTCTGCATAAAAATGGAAATATCTACACAGCTATCTGCATATACATGGAAATATCTTCAAAGCTATCTCTTTACACATGGAAAGAACTACACCGGTATCTCTATAAACATGGAAATATCTACACCGCCATCTGTATGAACATGGAAATATCTGCATTGCCATCTGTATGAACATATAAATACCTACACCGCCATCTGTATTAAGTTGGAGTTATCTACACCGCTATCTGTATAAACCTGGAAATATCTACACCGCTACCTGTATAAACTTGGAAATATCAGCACCGCTCTCTGTATGAACTCGGAAATATCTACACCGCTATCTGTACGAACATGGAAATATCTACACCGCTATCTGTATGAACATGGAAATAGCTACACCGCTATCTGTATGAACAAGGAAATATCTAAACCACTATCTGTATGAACATGGAAATATCTACACCGCTATCTGTGAAAACATGCATATATCTTCACCGCTATCTGTATAAACTTGGAAATATCTACACCGCTATCTGTATGAACATGGAAATAGCTACACCACTATCTGTATGAACATGGAAATATCTACACCGCTATCTGTATGAACAGGGATATATCTACGCAGCCATCTGGATGAACATGGAAATATCTGCACCGCTATCTGTGTAAACATGCATACATCTTCACCGCTATCTATATAAAGATGGAAATATCTACACCACTATCTGTATGAACATGCAAATATCTACACTGCTACCTGTATAAACATGGAAATATCAGCACCGCTATCTGTATGAACATGGAAATAGCTACACCGCTATAAGTATGAACATGCAAATATCTACACCACTATCTGTATGAACATGGAAATATCTACACCACTATCTGTATGAACATGGATATATCTACACAGCCATCTGGATGAACATGGAAATATCTACACCAGTATCGGTATGAACATGGAAATATCTGCACCGCTATCTGTGTAAACATGCATACATCTTCACCGCTATCAGTATAAACATGGAAATATCTACACCGCTATCTGTATGAACATGGAAATAGCTACACCGCTATCTGTATGAACATGGAAATATCTACACCGCTATCTGTATGAACATGGATATATCTACACAGCCATCTGGATGAACATGGAAATATCTACACCGCTATCTGTGTAAACATTGATACATCTTCACCGCTATCTGTATAAACATGGAAATATCAACACCGCTATCTGTATGAACACTGAAATATCTACACCGCTATCTGTATGAACATGGAAATACCTACACCGCTATCTGTTTGAACATGGAAATATCTACACCGCTATCTGCATGAAAATGGAAATATCTACACTGCTATCTGCATATACATGGAAATATCTACACAGCTATCTCTTTACACATGGAAATAACTACACCGATATCTGTATGAACATGAAAATATCCACACCGCCATCTGTATGAACATGGAAATATCTGCACCGCCATCTGTATGAACATATAAATATCTACACCACCATCTGTATTAAGATGGAGATATCTACACCGCTATCTGTATAAACATGGAAATATCTACACCGCTACCTGTATAAACATGGAAATATCAGCACCGCTCTCTGTAAGAGAATGGAAATATCTACACCGCTATCTGTATAAACATGGAAATATCTACACTGCTATCTGTATAAACATGGAAATATCTACACCGCTACCTGAATAAACATGGAAATATCAGCACCGCTATCTGTATGAACATGGAAATATCTACACCGCTATCTGTATGAACATGGAAATATCTACACCGCTATCTCTATGAACATGGAAATATCTACACCGCTATCTGTATAAACATGGAAATATCAGCACCGCTATCTGTTTGAACATGGAAATATCTACACCGCTATCTGCATGAAAATGGAAATATCTACAAAGCTATCTGCATATACATGGAAATATCTACACAGCTATCTCTTTACACATGGAAATAACTACACCGCTATATCTATAAACATGGAAATATCTACACCGCCATCTGTATGAACATGGAAATATCTGCACCGCCATCTGTATGAACATATAAATATCTACACCGCCGTCTGTATTAAGAAGGAAATATCTAAACCGCTGTTTAAACATGGAAATATCTACACCGCTGCCTGTATAAACATGGAAATATCAGCACCGCTCTCTGTAAGAGAATGGAAATATCTACACCGCTATCTGTATGAACATGGAAATATCTACACTGCTATCTGTATGAACATGGAAATAGCTACACCGTTATCTGTATGAACATGGAAATAGCTACACCGCTATCTGTATGAACATGGAAATATCTACACCGCTATCTGTATGAACATGGAAATAGCTACACCGTTATCTGTATCAACATGGAAATAGCTACACCGCTATCTGTATGAACATGGAAGTATCTACACCGCGATCTGTATGAACATGGATATATCTACACAGCCATCTGGATGAACATGGAAATATCTACACCGCTATCTGTATGAACATGGAAATATCTACACCGCTCTCTGTGTGAACATGGATATATCTACACAGCCATCAGGATGAACATGGAAATATCTACACCGCTATCTGTGTAAACATGCATACATCTTCACCGCTATCTGTAAAAACATGGAAATATCTACACCGCTATCTGTTTGAACATGGAAATATCTACACCGCTATCTGCATGAAAATGGAAATATCTACACAGCTATCTGCATATACATGGAAATATCTACACAGCTATCTCTTTACACATGGAAATAACTACACCGCTATCTGTATGAACATGGAAATATCTACACCGCCATCTGTATGAATATGGAAATATCTGCACCGCCATCTGTATGAACATATAAATATCTACACCGCCATCTGTATTAAGATGGAGATATCTACACCGCTATCTGTATAAACATGGAAATATCTACACCGCTATCTGTATAAACAGGGAAATATCTACACCACTATCTGTATAAACATGGAAATATCAGCACCGCTACCTTTATGAACATGGAAATATCAGCCCCTCTATCTGTATGAACATGGAAGTATCTACACCGCTATCAGTATGAACATGGAAATATCTACACCGCTATCTGTATGAACATGGAAATACCTTCACCGCCATTTGTATGAACATGGATATATCTACACAGCCATCTGGATGAACATGGAAATATCTACACCGCTATCTGTATGAACATGGAAATAGCTACACCGCTATCTGTATGAACATGGAAATATCTACACCACTATCTGTATGAACATGGAAATATCTACACCGCTATCTGTATGAACATGGAAATATCTTCACCGCTATCAGTATGAACATGGATATATCTACACAGCCATCTGGATGAACATGGAAATATCTACACCGCTATCTGTATGAACATGGAAATAGCTACACCGCTGTCTGTATGAACATGGAAATAGCTACACCGCTATCTGTATGAACATGGAAATATCTACACCGCTATCTGTATGAACATGGATATATCTACACAGCCATCTGGATGAACATGGAAATATCTACACCGCTATCTGTGTAAACATTGATACATCTTCACCGCTATCTGTATAAACATGGAAATATCAACACCGCTATCTGTATGAACATTGAAATATCTACACCGCTATCTGTATGAACATGGAAATACCTACACCGCTATCTGTTTGAACATGGAAATATCTACACCGCTATCTGCATGAAAATGGAAATATCTACACTGCTATCTGCATATACATGGAAATATCTACACAGCTATCTCTTTACACATGGAAATAACTACACCGATATCTGTATGAACATGAAAATATCCACACCGCCATCTGTATGAACATGGAAATATCTTCACCGCCATCTGTATGAACATGGATATATCTACAGAGCCATCTTGATGAACATGGAAATATCTACACAGCTATCTGTATGAACATGGAAATTTATACACCGCTATCTGTGTAAACATGCATACATCTTCACCGCTATCTGTATAAACATGGAAATATCTACACCGCTAACTGTATGAACATGGAAATATCTACACCGCTACCTGTATAAACATGGAAATATCAGCACCGCTATCTGTATGAACATGGAAATATCTACACCGCTATCTGTATGAACATGGAAATATCTACACCGCTATCTGTTTGAACATGGAAATATCTACTCCGCTTTCTGCATAAAAATGTAAATATCTACACAGCTATCTGCATATACATGGAAATATCTTCAAAGCTATCTCTTTACACATGGAAATAACTACACCGGTATCTCTATAAACATGGAAATATCTACACCGCCATCTGTATGAACATGGAAATATCTGCATTGCCATCTGTATGAACATATAAATAACTACAACGCCGTCTGTATTAAGATGGAGATATATACACCGCTATCTGTATAAACCTGGAAATATCTACACCGCTACCTGTATAAACATGGAAATATCAGCACCGCTCTCTGTATGAACTCAGAAATATCTACACCGCTATCTGTACGAACATGGAAATATCTACACCGCTATCTGTATGAACATAGAAATAGCTACACCGCTATCTGTATGAACAAGGAAATATCTACACCACTATCTGTATGAACATGGAAATATCTACACCGCTATCTGTGAAAACATGCATATATCTTCACCACTATCTGTATAAACATGGAAATATCTACACCGCTATCTGTATGAACATGGAAATAGCTACACCGCTATCAGTATGAACATGGAATTATCTACACCGCTATCTGTATGAACAGGGATATATCTACACAGCCATCTGGATGAACAAGGAAATATCTGCACCGCTATCTGTGTAAACATGCATACATCTTCACCGCTATCTATATAAACATGGAAATATCTACACCACTATCTGTATGAACATGCAAATATCTACACCGCTACCTGTATAAACATGGAAATATCAGCACCGCTATCTGTATGAACATGGAAATAGCTACACCGCTATCTGTATGAACATGCAAATATCTACACCACTATCTGTATGAACATGGAAATATCTACACCACTATCTGTATGAACATGGATATATCAACACAGCCATCTGGATGAACATGGAAATATCTACACCACTATCTGTATGAACATGGAAATATCTACACCGCTATCTGTGTAAACATGCATAAATCTTCACCGCTATCAGTATAAACATGGAAATATCTACACCGCTATCTGTATGAACATGGAAATAGCTACACCGCTATCTGAATGAACATGGAAATATCTACACCGCTATCTGTATGAACATGGATATATCTACACAGCCATCTGGATGAACATGGAAATATCTACACCGCTATCTGTGTAAACATTGATACACCTTCACCGCTATATGTATAAACATGGAAATATCTACCCCGCTATCTGCATGAAGATAGAAATATCTACACCGCTATCTGAATGAACATGGAAATACCTACACCGCTATCTGTTTGAACATGGAAATATCTACACAGCTATCTGCATATACATGGAAATATCTACACTGCTATCTGCATATACATGGAAATATCTACACAGCTATCTCTTCACACATGGAAATAACTACACCGCTATCTGTATGAACATGGAAATATCCACACCACCATCTGAATGAACATGGTAATATCTGCACCGCCATCTGTATGAACATATAAATATCTACACCGCCATCTGTATTAAGATGGAGATATCTACACTGCTATCTGTATAAACATGGAAATATCTACACCACTATCTGTATAAACATGGAAATATCAGCACCGCTACCTTTATGAACATGGAAATATCAGCCCCTCTATCTGTATGAAAATGGAAGTATCTACACCGCTATCAGTATGAACATGGAAATATCTACACCGCTATCTGTATGAACATGGAAATACCTTCACCGCCATCTGTATGAACATGGATATATCTACACAGCCATCTGGATGAACATGGAAATATCTACACCGCTATCTGTATGAACATGGAAATAGCTACACCGCTATCTGTATGAACATGGAAATATCTACACCACTATCTGTATGAACATGGAAATATCTACACCGCTATCTGTATGAACATGGAAATATCTTCACCGCTATCAGTATGAACATGGATATATCTACACAGCCATCTGGATGAACATGGAAATATCTACACCGCTATCTGTATGAACATGGAAATAGCTACACCGATATCTGCATGAACATGGAAATACCTACACCGCTATCTGTATGAACATGGAAATATCTACACCGCTATCTGTATGAACATGGAAATATCTTCACCGCCATCTGTATGAAAATGGATATATCTACAGAGCCATCTTGATGAACATGGAAATATCTACACAGCTATCTGTATGAACATGGATATTTATACACCGCTATCTGTGTAAACATGCATACATCTACACCGCTATCTGTATAAACATGGAAATACCTACACCGCTATCTGTATGAACATGGAAATATCTACACCGCTATCTGTTTGAACATGGAAATATCTACACCGCTTTCTGCATAAAAATGGAAATATCTACACAGCTATCTGCATATACATGGAAATATCTTCAAAGCTATCTCTTTAAACATGGAAATAACTACACCGGTATCTCTATAAACATGGAAATATCTACACCGCCATCTGTATGAACATGGAAACATCTGCATTGCCATCTGTATGAACATATAAATACCTACACCGCCATCTGTATTAAGTTGGAGATATCTACACAGCTATCTGTATAAACCTGGAAATATCTACACCGCTACCTGTATAAACTTGGAAATATCAGCACCGCTCTCTGTATGAACTCGGAAATATCTACACCGCTATCTGTACGAACATGGAAATATCTACACCGCTATCTGTATGAACATGGAAATAGCTACACCGCTATCTGTATGAACATGGAAATATCTACACCGCTATCTGTTTGAACAGGGATATATCTACACAGCCATCTGGATGAACATGGAAATATCTACACCAGTATCTGTATGAACATGGAAATATCTGCACCGCTATCTGTGTAAACATGCATACATCTTCACCGCTATCAGTATAAACATGGAAATATCTACTCCGCTATCTGTATGAACATGGAAATATCTACACCGCTATCTGTATGAACATGGAAATATCTACACCGCTGTCTGTATGAACATGGATATATCTACACAGCCATCTGGATGAACATGGAAATATCTACACCGCTATCTGTGTAAACATTGATACATCTTCACCGCTATCTGTATAAACATGGAAATATCAACACCGCTATCTGTATGAACATTGAAATATCTACACCGCTATCTGTATGAACATGGAAATACCTACACCGCTATCTGTTTGAACATGGAAATATCTACACCGCTATCTGCATGAAAATGGAAATATCTACACTGCTATCTGCATATACATGGAAATATCTACACAGCTATCTCTTTACACATGGAAATAACTACACCGCTATCTGTATGAACATGAAAATATCCACACCGCCATCTGTATGAACATGGAAATATCTGCACCGCCATCTGTATGAACATATAAATATCTACACCGCCATCTGTATTAAGATGGAGATATCTACACCGCTATCTGTATAAACATGGAAATATCTACACCGCTACCTGTATAAACATGGAAATATCTACACCGCTATCTGTATAAACATGGAAATATCTACACCACTACCTGTATAAACATGGAAATATCAGCACCGCTATCTGTATGAACATGGAAATATCTACACCACTATCTGTATGAAAATGGAAATATCTACACCGCTATCTGTATAAACATGGAAATATCTACACCGCTATCTGTATAAACATGGAAATATCTACACCGCTACCTGTATAAACATGGAAATATCAGCACCGCTATCTGTATGAACATGGAAATATCTACACCGCTATCTGTATGAACATGGAAATATCTACACCGCTATCTCTATGAACATGGAAATATCTACACCGCTACCTGTATAAACATGGAAATATCAGCACCGCTATCTGTTTGAACATGGAAGTATCTACACCGCTATCTGCATGAAAATGGAAATATCTACAAAGCTATCTGCATATACATGGAAATATCTACACAGCTATCTCTTTACACATGGAAATAACTACACCGCTATATCTATAAACATGGAAATATCTACACCGCCATCTGTATGAACATGGAAATATCTGCACCGCCATCTGTATGAACATATAAATATCTACACCGCCATCTGTATTAAGAAGGAAATATCTAAACCGCTGTTTAAACATGGAAATACCTACACCGCTGCCTGTATAAACATGGAAATATCAGCACCGCTCTCTGTAAGAGAATGGAAATATCTACACCGCTATCTGTATGAACATGGAAATATCTACACTGCTATCTGTATGAACATGGAAATAGCTACACCGTTATCTGTATGAACATGGAAATAGCTACACCGCTATCTGTATGAACATGGAAATACCTACACCGCTATCTGTATGAACATGGAAATAGCTACACCGTTATCTGTATCAACATGGAAATAGCTACACCGCTATCTGTATGAACATGGAAATATCTACACCGCTATCTGTATGAACATGGAAATAGCTACACCGTTATCTGTATCAACATGGAAATATCTACACCGCTATCTGTATGAACATGGAAGTATCTACACCGCTATCTGTATGAACATGGATATATCTACACAGCCATCTGGATGAACATGGAAATATGTACACCGCTATCTGTATGAACATGGAAATATCTACACCGCTATCTGTGTGAACATGGATATATCTACACAGCCTTCAGGATGAACATGGAAATATCTACACCGCTATCTGTGTAAACATGCATACATCTTCACCGCTATCTGTAAAAACATGGAAATATCTACACCGCTATCTGTTTGAACATGGAAATATCTACACCGCTATCTGCATGAAAATGGAAATATGTACACAGCTATCTGCATATACAAGGAAATATCTACACAGCTATCTCTTTACACAAGGAAATAACTACACCGCTATCTGTATGAACATGGAAATATCTACACCGCCATCTGTATGAACTTGGAAATTTCTGCACCTCCATCTGTATGAACATATAAATATCTACACCGCCATCTGTATTAAGATGGAGATATCTACACCGCTATCTGTATAAACATGGAAATATCTACACCGCTATCTGTATAAACAGGGAAATATCTACACCACTATCTGTATAAACATGGAAATATCAGCACCGCTACCTTTATGAACATGGAAATATCAGCCCCTCTATCTGTATGAACATGGAAGTATCTACACCGCTATCAGTATGAACATGGAAATATCTACACCGCTATCGGTATGAACATGGAAATACCTTCACCGCCATTTGTATGAACATGGATATATCTACACAGCCATCTGGATGAACATGGAAATATCTACACCGCTATCTGTATGAACATGGAAATAGCTACACCGCTATCTGTATGAACATGGAAATATCTACACCACTATCTGTATGAACATGGAAATATCTACACCGCTATCTGTATGAACATGGAAATATCTTCACCGCTATCAGTATGAACATGGATATATCTACACAGCCATCTGGATGAACATGGAAATATCTACACCGCTATCTGTATGAACATGGAAATAGCTACACCGCTGTCTGTATGAACATGGAAATATCTACACCGCTATCTGTATGAACATGGAAATATCTTCACCGCCATCTGTATGAACATGGATATATCTACAGAGCCATCTTGATGAACATGGAAATATCTACACAGCTATCTGTATGAACATGGAAATTTATACACCGCTATCTGTGTAAACATGCATACATCTTCACCGCTTTCTGTATAAACATGGAAATATCTACACCGCTATCTGTATGAACATGGAAATATCTACACCGCTATCTGTTTGAACATGGAAATATCTACTCCGCTTTCTGCATAAAAATGTAAATATCTACACAGCTATCTGCATATACATGGAAATATCTTCAAAGCTATCTCTTTACACATGGAAATAACTACACCGGTATCTCTATAAACATGGAAATATCTACACCGCCATCTGTATGAACATGGAAATATCTGCATTGCCATCTGTATGAACATATAAATAACTACAACGCCGTCTGTATTAAGATGGAGATATCTACACCGCTATATGTATAAACCTGGAAATATCTACACCGCTACCTGTATAAACATGGAAATATCAGCACCGCTCTCTGTATGAACTCAGAAATATCTACACCGCTATCTGTACGAACATGGAAATATCTACACCGCTATCTGTATGAACATAGAAATAGCTACACCGCTATCTGTATGAACAAGGAAATATCTACACCACTATCTGTATGAACATGGAAATATCTACACCGCTATCTGTGAAAACATGCATATATCTTCACCGCTATCTGTATAAACATGGAAATATCTACACCGCTATCTGTGTGAACATGGAAATAGCTACACCGCTATCTGTATGAACAGGGAAATATCTACACCGCTATCTGTATGAACAGGGATATATCTACACAGCCATCTGGATGAACAAGGAAATATCTGCACCGCTATCTGTGTAAACATGCATACATCTTCACCGCTATCTATATAAACATGGAAATATCTACACCACTATCTGTATGAACATGCAAATATCTACACCGCTACCTGTATAAACATGGAAATATCAGCACCGCTATCTGTATGAACATGGAAATAGCTACACCGCTATCTGTATGAACATGCAAATATCTACACCACTATCTGTATGAACATGGAAATATCTACACCACTATCTGTATGAACATGGATATATCTACACAGCCATCTGGATGAACATGGAAATATCTACACCACTATCTGTATGAACATGGAAATATCTACACCGCTATCTGTGAAAACATACATATATCTTCACCGCTATCTGTATACACTTGGAAATATCTACACCGCTATCTGTATGAACATGGAAATAGCTACACCGCTATCTGTATGAACATGGAAATATCTACACCGCTATCTGTATGAACAGGGATATATCTACACAGCCATCTGGATGAACATGGAAATATCTACACCAGTATCTGTATGAACATGGAAATATCTGCACCGCTATCTGTGTAAACATGCATACATCTTCACCGCTATCAGTATAAACATGGAAATATCTACACCGCTATCTGTATGAACATGGAAATAGCTACACCGCTATCTGTATGAACATGGAAATATCTACACCGCTATCTGTATGAACATGGATATATCTACACAGCCATCTGGATGAACATGGAAATATCTACACCGCTATCTGTGTAAACATTGATACATCTTCACCGCTATCTGTATAAACATGGAAATATCAACACCGCTATCTGTATGAACATTGAAATATCTACACCGCTATCTGTATGAACATGGAAATACCTACACCGCTATCTGTTTGAACATGGAAATATCTACACCGCTATCTGCATGAAATTGGAAATATCTACACTGCTATCTGCATATACATGGAAATATCTACACAGCTATCTCTTTACACATGGAAATAACTACACCGCTATCTGTATGAACATGAAAATATCCACACCGCCATCTGTATGAACATGGAAATATCTGCACCGCCATCTGTATGAACATATAAATATCTACACCGCCATCTGTATTAAGATGGAGATATCTACACC
Organism: Gorilla gorilla gorilla; assembly: GCF_029281585.2. NCBI lineage: Eukaryota > Metazoa > Chordata > Mammalia > Primates > Hominidae > Gorilla > Gorilla gorilla. The sequence continues at coordinate 2,513,237 of NC_073248.2, forward strand.
GCTATCTGTATAAACATGGAAATATCTACACCGCTACCTGTATAAACATAGAAATTTCAGCACCGCTATCTGTATAAACATGGAAATATCTACACCACTACCTGTATAAACATGGAAATATCAGCACCGCTATCTGTATGAACATGGAAATATCTACACCACTATCTGTATGAACATGGAAATATCTACACCGCTATCTGTATAAACATGGAAATATCTACACCGCTATCTGTATAAACATGGAAATATCTACACCGCTACCTGTATAAACATGGAAATATCAGCACCGCTATCTGTATGAACATGGAAATATCTACACCGCTATCTGTATGAACATGGAAATATCTACACCGCTATCTCTATGAACATGGAAATATCTACACCGCTACCTGTATAAACATGGAAATATCAGCACCGCTATCTGTTTGAACATGGAAATATCTACACCGCTATCTGCATGAAAATGGAAATATCTACAAAGCTATCTGCATATACATGGAAATATCTACACAGCTATCTCTTTACACATGGAAATAACTACACCGCTATATCTATAAACATGGAAATATCTACACCGCCATCTGTATGAACATGGAAATATCTGCACCGCCATCTGTATGAACATATAAATATCTACACCGCCATCTGTATTAAGAAGGAAATATCTAAACCGCTGTTTAAACATGGAAATATCTACACCGCTGCCTGTATAAACATGGAAATATCAGCACCGCTCTCTGTAAGAGAATGGAAATATCTACACCGCTATCTGTATGAACATGGAAATATCTACACTGCTATCTGTATGAACATGGAAATAGCTACACCGTTATCTGTATGAACATGGAAATAGCTACACCGCTATCTGTATGAACATGGAAATATCTACACCGCTATCTGTATGAACATGGAAATAGCTACACCGTTATCTGTATCAACATGGAAATAGCTACACCGCTATCTGTATGAACATGGAAGTATCTACACCACTATCTGTATGAACATGGATATATCTACACAGCCATCTGGATGAACATGGAAATATCTACACCGCTATCTGTATGAACATGGAAATATCTACACCGCTATCTGTGTGAACATGGATATATCTACACAGCCATCAGGATGAACATGGAAATATCTACACCGCTATCTGTGTAAACATGCATACATCTTCACCGCTATCTGTAAAAACATGGAAATATCTACACCGCTATCTGTTTGAACATGGAAATATCTACACCGCTATCTGCATGAAAATGGAAATATCTACACAGCTATCTGCATATACATGGAAATATCTACACAGCTATCTCTTTACACATGGAAATAACTACACCGCTATCTGTATGAACATGGAAATATCTACACCGCCATCTGTATGAACATGGAAATATCTGCACCGCCATCTGTATGAACATATAAATATCTACACCGCCATCTGTATTAAGATGGAGATATCTACACCGCTATCTGTATAAACATGGAAATATCTACACCGCTATCTGTATAAACAGGGAAATATCTACACCACTATCTGTATAAACATGGAAATATCAGCACCGCTACCTTTATGAACATGGAAATATCAGCCCCTCTATCTGTATGAAAATGGAAGTATCTACACCGCTATCAGTATGAACATGGAAATATCTACACCGCTATCTGTATGAACATGGAAATACCTTCACCGCCATCTGTATGAACATGGATATATCTACACAGCCATCTGGATGAACATGGAAATATCTACACCGCTATCTGTATGAACATGGAAATAGCTACACCGCTATCTGTATGAACATGGAAATATCTACACCACTATCTGTATGAACATGGAAATATCTACACCGCTATCTGTATGAACATGGAAATAACTTCACCGCTATCAGTATGAACATGGATAAATCTACACAGCCATCTGGATGAACATGGAAATATCTACACCGCTAACTGTATGAACATGGAAATAGCTACACCGCTATCTGTATGAACATGGAAATACCTACAACGCTATCTGTATGAACATGGAAATATCTACACCGCTATCTGTTTGAACATGGAAATATCTTCACCGCCATCTGTATGAAAATGGATATATCTACAGAGCCATCTTGATGAACATGGAAATATCTACACAGCTATCTGTATGAACATGGAAATTTATACACCGCTATCTGTGTAAACATGCATACATCTACACCGCTATCTGTATAAACATGGAAATACCTACACCGCTATCTGTATGAACATGGAAATATCTACACCGCTATCTGTTTGAACATGGAAATATCTACACCGCTTTCTGCATAAAAATGGAAATATCTACACAGCTATCTGCATATACATGGAAATATCTTCAAAGCTATCTCTTTAAACATGGAAATAACTACACCGGTATCTCTATAAACATGGAAATATCTACACCGCCATCTGTATGAACATGGAAATATCTGCATTGCCATCTGTATGAACATATAAATACCTACACCGCCATCTGTATTAAGTTGGAGATATCTACACAGCTATCTGTATAAACCTGGAAATATCTACACCGCTACCTGTATAAACTTGGAAATATCAGCACCGCTCTCTGTATGAACTCGGAAATATCTACACCGCTATCTGTACGAACATGGAAATATCTACACCGCTATCTGTATGAACATGGAAATAGCTACACCGCTATCTGTATGAACAAGGAAATATCTACACCACTATCTGTATGAACATGGAAATATCTACACCGCTATCTGTGAAAACATGCATATATCTTCACCGCTATCTGTATAAACTTGGAAATATATACACCGCTATCTGTATGAACATGGAAATAGCTACACCGCTATCTGTATGAACATGGAAATATCTACACCGCTATCTGTTTGAACAGGGATATATCTACACAGCCATCTGGATGAACATGGAAATATCTACACCAGTATCTGTATGAACATGGAAATATCTGCACCGCTATCTGTGTAAACATGCATACATCTTCACCGCTATCAGTATAAACATGGAAATATCTACACCGCTATCTGTATGAACATGGAAATAGCTACACCGCTATCTGTATGAACATGGAAATATCTACACCGCTATCTGTATGAACATGGATATATCTACACAGCCATCTGGATGAACATGGAAATATCTACACCGCTATCTGTGTAAACATTGATACATCTTCACCGCTATCTGTATAAACATGGAAATATCAACACCGCTATCTGTATGAACATTGAAATATCTACACCGCTATCTGTATGAACATGGAAATACCTACACCGCAATCTGTTTGAACATGGAAATATCTACACCGCTATCTGCATGAAAATGGAAATATCTACACTGCTATCTGCATATACATGGAAATATCTACACAGCTATCTCTTTACACATGGAAATAACTACACCGCTATCTGTATGAACATGAAAATATCCACACCGCCATCTGTATGAACATGGAAATATCTGCACCGCCATCTGTATGAACATATAAATATCTACACCGCCATCTGTATTAAGATGGAGATATCTACACCGCTATCTGTATAAACATGGAAATATCTACACCGATACCTGTATAAACATGGAAATATCAGCACCGCTATCTGTATAAACATGGAAATATCTACACCACTACCTGTATAAACATGGAAATATCAGCACCGCTATCTGTATGAACATGGAAATATCTACACCACTATCTGTATGAACATGGAAATATCTACACCGCTATCTGTATAAACATGGAAATATCTACACCGCTATCTGTATCAACATGGAAATATCTACACCGCTACCTGTATAAACATGGAAATATCAGCACCGCTATCTGTATGAACATGGAAATATCTACACCGCTATCTGTATGAACATGGAAATATCTACACCGCTATCTCTATGAACATGGAAATATCTACACCGCTACCTGTATAAACATGGAAATATCAGCACCGCTATCTGTTTGAACATGGAAATATCTACACCGCTATCTGCATGAAAATGGAAATATCTACAAAGCTATCTGCATATACATGGAAATATCTACACAGCTATCTCTTTACACATGGAAATAACTACACCGCTATATCTATAAACATGGAAATATCTACACCGCCATCTGTATGAACATGGAAATATCTGCACCGCCATCTGTATGAACATATAAATATCTACACCGCCATCTGTATTAAGAAGGAAATATCTAAACCGCTGTTTAAACATGGAAATATCTACACCGCTGCCTGTATAAACATGGAAATATCAGCACCGCTCTCTGTAAGAGAATGGAAATATCTACACCGCTATCTGTATGAACATGGAAATATCTACACTGCTATCTGTATGAACATGGAAATAGCTACACCGTTATCTGTATGAACATGGAAATAGCTACACCGCTATCTGTATGAACATGGAAATATCTACACCGCTATCTGTATGAACATGGAAATAGCTACACCGTTATCTGTATCAACATGGAAATAGCTACACCGCCATCTGTATGAACATGGAAGTATCTACACCGCTATCTGTATGAACATGGATATATCTACACAGCCATCTGGATGAACATGGAAATATCTACACCGCTATCTGTATGAACATGGAAATATCTACACCGCTATCTGTGTGAACATGGATATATCTACACAGCCATCAGGATGAACATGGAAATATCTACACCGCTATCTGTGTAAACATGCATACATCTTCACCGCTATCTGTAAAAACATGGAAATACCTACACCGCTATCTGTTTGAACATGGAAATATCTACACCGCTATCTGCATGAAAATGGAAATATGTACACAGCTATCTGCATATACATGGAAATATCTACACAGCTATCTCTTTACACATGGAAATAACTACACCGCTATCTGTATGAACATGGAAATATCTACACCGCCATCTGTATGAACTTGGAAATATCTGCACCGCCATCTGTATGAACATATAAATATCTACACCGCCATCTGTATTAAGATGGAGATATCTACACCGCTATCTGTATAAACATGGAAATATCTACACCGCTATCTGTATAAACAGGGAAATATCTACACCACTATCTGTATAAACATGGAAATATCAGCACCGCTACCTTTATGAACATGGAAATATCAGCTCCTCTATCTGTATGAACATGGAAGTATCTACACCGCTATCAGTATGAACATGGAAATATCTACACCGCTATCTGTATGAACATGGAAATACCTTCACCGCCATTTGTATGAACATGGATATATCTACACAGCCATCTGGATGAACATGGAAATATCTACACCGCTATCTGTATGAACATGGAAATAGCTACACCGCTATCTGTATGAACATGGAAATATCTACACCACTATCTGTATGAACATGGAAATATCTACACCGCTATCTGTATGAACATGGAAATATCTTCACCGCTATCAGTATGAACATGGATATATCTACACAGCCATCTGGATGAACATGGAAATATCTACACCGCTATCTGTATGAACATGGAAATAGCTACACCGCTGTCTGTATGAACATGGAAATATCTACACCGCTATCTGTATGAACATGGAAATATCTTCACCGCCATCTGTATGAACATGGATATATCCACAGAGCCATCTTGATGAACATGGAAATATCTACACAGCTATCTGTATGAACATGGAAATTTATACACCGCTATCTGTGTAAACATGCATACATCTTCACCGCTATCTGTATAAACATGGAAATATCTACACCGCTATCTGTATGAACATGGACATATCTACACCGCTATCTGTTTGAACATGGAAATATCTACACCGCTTTCTGCATAAAAATGGAAATATCTACACAGCTATCTGCATATACATGGAAATATCTTCAAAGCTATCTCTTTACACATGGAAATAACTACACCGGTATCTCTATAAACATGGAAATATCTACACCGCCATCTGTATGAACATGGAAATATCTGCATTGCCATCTGTATGAACATATAAATAACTACAACGCCGTCTGTATTAAGATGGAGATATCTACACCGCTATCTGTATAAACCTGGAAATATCTACACCGCTACCTGTATAAACATGGAAATATCAGCACCGCTCTCTGTATGAACTCAGAAATATCTACACCGCTATCTGTACGAACATGGAAATATCTACACCGCTATCTGTATGAACATAGAAATAGCTACACCGCTATCTGTATGAACAAGGAAATATCTACACCACTATCTGTATGAACATGGAAATATCTACACCGCTATCTGTGAAAACATGCATATATCTTCACCGCTATCTGTATAAACATGGAAATATCTACACCGCTATCTGTATGAACATGGAAATAGCTACACCGCTATCTGTATGAACAGGGAAATATCTACACCGCTATCTGTATGAACAGGGATATATCTACACAGCCATCTGGATGAACAAGGAAATATCTGCACCGCTATCTGTGTAAACATGCATACATCTTCACCGCTATCTATATAAACATGGAAATATCTACACCACTATCTGTATGAACATGCAAATATCTACACCGCTACCTGTATAAACATGGAAATATCAGCACCGCTATCTGTATGAACATGGAAATAGCTACACCGCTATCTGTATGAACATGCAAATATCTACACCACTATCTGTATGAACATGGAAATATCTACACCACTATCTGTATGAACATGGATATATCTACACAGCCATCTGGATGAACATGGAAATATCTACACCACTATCTGTATGAACATGGAAATATCTACACCGCTATCTGTGAAAACATGCATATATCTTCACCGCTATCTGTATAAACTTGGAAATATCTACACCGCTATCTGTATGAACATGGAAATAGCTACACCGCTATCTGTATGAACATGGAAATATCTACACCGCTATCTGTATGAACAGGGATATATCTACACAGCCATCTGGATGAACATGGAAATATCTACACCAGTATCTGTATGAACATGGAAATATCTGCACCGCTATCTGTGTAAACATGCATACATCTTCACCGCTATCAGTATAAACATGGAAATATCTACACCGCTATCTGTATGAACATGGAAATAGCTACACCGCTATCTGTATGAACATGGAAATATCTACACCGCTATCTGTATGAACATGGATATGTCTACACAGCCATCTGGATGAACATGGAAATATCTACACCGCTATCTGTGTAAACATTGATACATCTTCACCGCTATCTGTATAAACATGGAAATATCAACACCGCTATCTGTATGAACATTGAAATATCTACACCGCTATCTGTATGAATATGGAAATACCTACACCGCTATCTGTTTGAACATGGAAATATCTACACCGCTATCTGCATGAAAATGGAAATATCTACACTGCTATCTGCATATACATGGAAATATCTACACAGCTATCTCTTTACACATGGAAATAACTACACCGCTATCTGTATGAACATGAAAATATCCACACCGCCATCTGTATGAACATGGAAATATCTGCACCGCCATCTGTATGAACATATAAATATCTACACCGCCATCTGTATTAAGATGGAGATATCTACACCGCTATCTGTATAAACATGGAAATATCTACACCGCTACCTGTATAAACATGGAAATATCAGCACCGCTATCTGTATAAACATGGAAATATCTACACCACTACCTGTATAAACATGGAAATATCAGCACCGCTATCTGTATGAACATGGAAATATCTACACCGCTATCTGTATAAACATGGAAATATCTACACCGCTATCTGTATCAACATGGAAATATCTGCACCGCTAACTGTATAAACATGGAAATATCAGCACCGCTATCTGTATGAACATGGAAATATCTACACCGCTATCTGTATGAACATGGAAATATCTACACCGCTATCTCTATGAACATGGAAATATCTACACCGCTACCTGTATAAACATGGAAATATCAGCACCGCTATCTGTTTGAACATGGAAATATCTACACCGCTATCTGCATGAAAATGGAAATATCTACAAAGCTATCTGCATATACATGGAAATATCTACACAGCTATCTCTTTACACATGGAAATAACTACACCGCTATATCTATAAACATGGAAATATCTACACCGCCATCTGTATGAACATGGAAATATCTGCACCGCCATCTGTATGAACATATAAATATCTACACCGCCATCTGTATTATGAAGGAAATATCTAAACCGCTGTTTAAACATGGAAATATCTACACCGCTGCCTGTATAAACATGGAAATATCAGCACCGCTCTCTGTAAGAGAATGGAAATATCTACACCGCTATCTGTATGAACATGGAAATATCTACACTGCTATCTGTATGAACATGGAAATAGCTACACCGTTATCTGTATGAACATGGAAATAGCTACACCGCTATCTGTATGAACATGGAAATATCTACACCGCTATCTGTATGAACATGGAAATAGCTACACCGTTATCTGTATCAACATGGAAATAGCTACACCGCCATCTGTATGAACATGGAAGTATCTACACCGCTATCTGTATGAACATGGATATATCTACACAGCCATCTGGATGAACATGGAAGTATCTACACCGCTATCTGTATGAACATGGAAATATCTACACCGCTATCTGTGTGAACATGGATATATCTACACGGCCATCAGGATGAACATGGAAATATCTACACCGCTATCTGTGTAAACATGCATACATCTTCACCGCTATCTGTAAAAACATGGAAATACCTACACCGCTATCTGTTTGAACATGGAAATATCTACACCGCTATCTGCATGAAAATGGAAATATGTACACAGCTATCTGCATATACATGGAAATATCTACACAGCTATCTCTTTACACATGGAAATAACTACACCGCTATCTGTATGAACATGGAAATATCTACACCGCTATCTGTATAAACAGGGAAATACCTACACCACTATCTGTATAAACATGGAAATATCAGCACCGCTACCTTTATGAACATGGAAATATCAGCTCCTCTATCTGTATGAACATGGAAGTATCTACACCGCTATCAGTATGAACATGGAAATATCTACACCGCTATCTGTATGAACATGGAAATACCTTCACCGCCATTTGTATGAACATGGATATATCTACACAGCCATCTGGATGAACATGGAAATATCTACACCGCTATCTGTATGAACATGGAAATAGCTACACCGCTATCTGTATGAACATGGAAATATCTACACCACTATCTGTATGAACATGGAAATATCTACACCGCTATCTGTATGAACATGGAAATATCTTCACCGCTATCAGTATGAACATGGATATATCTACACAGCCATCTGTATGAACATGGAAATATCTACACCGCTATCTGTATGAACATGGAAATAGCTACACCGCTGTCTGTATGAACATGGAAATATCTACACCGCTATCTGTATGAACATGGAAATATCTTCACCGCCATCTGTATGAACATGGATATATCTACAGAGCCATCTTGATGAACATGGAAATATCTACACAGCTATCTGTATGAACATGGAAATTTATACACCGCTATCTGTGTAAACATGCATACATCTTCACCGCTATCTGTATAAACATGGAAATATCTACACCGCTATCTGTATGAACATGGAAATATCTACACCGCTATCTGTTTGAACATGGAAATATCTACTCCGCTTTCTGCATAAAAATGTAAATATCTACACAGCTATCTGCATATACATGGAAATATCTTCAAAGCTATCTCTTTACACATGGAAATAACTACACCGGTATCTCTATAAACATGGAAATATCTACACCGCCATCTGTATGAACATGGAAATATCTGCATTGCCATCTGTATGAACATATAAATAACTACAACGCCGTCTGTATTAAGATGGAGATATCTACACCGCTATCTGTATAAACATGGAAATATCTACACCGCTATCTGTATAAACAGGGAAATATCTACACCACTATCTGTATAAACATGGAAATATCAGCACCGCTACCTTTATGAACATGGAAATATCAGCTCCTCTATCTGTATGAACATGGAAGTATCTACACCGCTATCAGTATGAACATGGAAATATCTACACCGCTATCTGTATGAACATGGAAATACCTTCACCGCCATTTGTATGAACATGGATATATCTACACAGCCATCTGGATGAACATGGAAATATCTACACCGCTATCTGTATGAACATGGAAATAGCTACACCGCTATCTGTATGAACATGGAAATATCTACACCACTATCTGTATGAACATGGAAATATCTACACCGCTATCTGTATGAACATGGAAATATCTTCACCGCTATCAGTATGAACATGGATATATCTACACAGCCATCTGGATGAACATGGAAATATCTACACCGCTATCTGTATGAACATGGAAATAGCTACACCGCTGTCTGTATGAACATGGAAATATCTACACCGCTATCTGTATGAACATGGAAATATCTTCACCGCCATCTGTATGAACATGGATATATCTACAGAGCCATCTTGATGAACATGGAAATATCTACACAGCTATCTGTATGAACATGGAAATTTATACACCGCTATCTGTGTAAACATGCATACATCTTCACCGCTATCTGTATAAACATGGAAATATCTACACCGCTATCTGTATGAACATGGAAATATCTACACCGCTATCTGTTTGAACATGGAAATATCTACTCCGCTTTCTGCATAAAAATGTAAATATCTACACAGCTATCTGCATATACATGGAAATATCTTCAAAGCTATCTCTTTACACTTGGAAATAACTACACCGGTATCTCTATAAACATGGAAATATCTACACCGCCATCTGTATGAACATGGAAATATCTGCATTGCCATCTGTATGAACATATAAATAACTACAACGCCGTCTGTATTAAGATGGAGATATCTACAACGTTATCTGTATAAACCTGGAAATATCTACACCGCTACCTGTATAAACATGGAAATATCAGCACCGCTCTCTGTATGAACTCAGAAATATCTACACCGCTATCTGTACGAACATGGAAATATCTACACCGCTATCTGTATGAACATAGAAATAGCTACACCGCTATCTGTATGAACAAGGAAATATCTACACCACTATCTGTATGAACATGGAAATATCTACACCGCTATCTGTGAAAACATGCATATATCTTCACAGCTATCTGTATAAACATGGAAATATCTACACCGCTATCTGTATGAACATGGAAATAGCTACACCGCTATCTGTATGAACAGGGATATATCTACACCGCTATCTGTATGAACAGGGATATATCTACACAGCCATCTGGATGAACAAGGAAATATCTGCACCGCTATCTGTGTAAACATGCATACATCTTCACCGCTATCTATATAAACATGGAAATATCTACACCACTATCTGTATGAACATGCAAATATCTACACCGCTACCTGTATAAACATGGAAATATCAGCACCGCTATCTGTATGAACATGGAAATAGCTACACCGCTATCTGTATGAACTTGCAAATATCTACACCACTATCTGTATGAACATGGAAATATCTACACCAATATCTGTATGAACATGGATATATCTACACAGCCATCTGGATGAACATGGAAATATCTACACCACTATCTGTATGAACATGGAAATATCTACACCGCTATCTGTGAAAACATGCATATATCTTCACCGCTATCTGTATAAACTTGGAAATATCTACACCGCTATCTGTATGAACATGGAAATAGCTACACCGCTATCTGTATGAACATGGAAATATCTACACCGCTATCTGTATGAACAGGGATATATCTACACAGCCATCTGGATGAACATGGAAATATCTACACCAGTATCTGTATGAACATGGAAATTTCTGCACCGCTATCTGTGTAAACATGCATACATCTTCACCGCTATCAGTATAAACATGGAAATATCTACACCGCTATCTGTATGAACATGGAAATAGCTACACCGCTATCTGTATGAACATGGAAATATCTACACCGCTATCTGTATGAACATGGATATGTCTACACAGCCATCTGGATGAACATGGAAATATCTACACCGCTATCTGTGTAAACATTGATACATCTTCACCGCTATCTGTATAAACATGGAAATATCAACACCGCTATCTGTATGAACATTGAAATATCTACACCGCTATCTGTATGAACATGGAAATATCTACACCGCTATCTGTATAAACATGGAAATATCTACACCGCTACCTGTATAAACATGGAAATATGAGCACCGCTATCTGTATAAACATGGAAATATCTACACCACTACCTGTATAAACATGGAAATATCAGCACCGCTATCTGTATGAACATGGAAATACCTACACCACTATCTGTATGAACATGGAAATATCTACACCGCTATCTGTATAAACATGGAAATATCTACACCGCTATCTGTATCAACATGGAAATATCTACACCGCTACCTGTATAAACATGGAAATATCAGCACCGCTATCTGTATGAACATGGAAATATCTACACCGCTATCTGTATGAACATGGAAATATCTACACCGCTATCTCTATAAACATGGAAATATCTACACCGCTACCTGTATAAACATGGAAATATCAGCACTGCTATCTGTTTGAACATGGAAATATCTACACCGCTATCTGCATGAAAATGGAAATATCTACAAAGCTATCTGCATATACATGGAAATATCTACACAGCTATCTCTTTACACATGGAAATAACTACACCGCTATATCTATAAACATGGAAATATCTACACCGCCATCTGTATGAACATGGAAATATCTGCACCGCCATCTGTATGAACATATAAATATCTACACCGCCATCTGTATTAAGAAGGAAATATCTAAACCGCTGTTTAAACATGGAAATATCTACACCGCTGCCTGTATAAACATGGAAATATCAGCACCGCTCTCTGTAAGAGAATGGAAATATCTACACCGCTATCTGTATGAACATGGAAATATCTACACTGCTATCTGTATGAACATGGAAATAGCTACACCGTTATCTGTATGAACATGGAAATAGCTACACCGCTATCTGTATGAACATGGAAATATCTACACCGCTATCTGTATGAACATGGAAATAGCTACACCGTTATCTGTATCAACATGGAAATAGCTACACCGCCATCTGTATGAACATGGAAGTATCTACACCGCTATCTGTATGAACATGGATATATCTACACAGCCATCTGGATGAACATGGAAATATCTACACCGCTATCTGTATGAACATGGAAATATCTACACCGCTATCTGTGTGAACATGGATATATCTACACAGCCATCAGGATGAACATGGAAATATCTACACCGCTATCTGTGTAAACATGCATACATCTTCACCGCTATCTGTAAAAACATGGAAATACCTACACCGCTATCTGTTTGAACATGGAAATATCTACACCGCTATCTGCATGAAAATGGAAATATGTACACAGCTATCTGCATATACATGGAAATATCTACACAGCTATCTCTTTACACATGGAAATAACTACACCGCTATCTGTATGAACATGGAAATATCTACACCGCCATCTGTATGAACTTCGAAATATCTGCACCGCCATCTGTATGAACATATAAATATCTACACCGCCATCTGTATTAAGATGGAGATATCTACACCGCTATCTGTATAAACATGGAAATATCTACACCGCTATCTGTATAAACAGGGAAATATCTACACCACTATCTGTATAAACATGGAAATATCAGCACCGCTACCTTTATGAACATGGAAATATCAGCTCCTCTATCTGTATGAACATGGAAGTATCTACACCGCTATCAGTATGAACATGGAAATATCTACACCGCTATCTGTATGAACATGGAAATACCTTCACCGCCATTTGTATGAACATGGATATATCTACACAGCCATCTGGATGAACATGGAAATATCTACACCGCTATCTGTATGAACATGGAAATAGCTACACCGCTATCTGTATGAACATGGAAATATCTACACCACTATCTGTATGAACATGGAAATATCTACACCGCTATCTGTATGAACATGGAAATATCTTCACCGCTATCAGTATGAACATGGATATATCTACACAGCCATCTGGATGAACATGGAAATATCTACACCGCTATCTGTATGAACATGGAAATAGCTACACCGCTGTCTGTATGAACATGGAAATATCTACACCGCTATCTGTATGAACATGGAAATATCTTCACCGCCATCTGTATGAACATGGATATATCTACAGAGCCATCTTGATGAACATGGAAATATCTACACAGCTATCTGTATGAACATGGAAATTTATACACCGCTATCTGTGTAAACATGCATACATCTTCACCGCTATCTGTATAAACATGGAAATATCTACACCGCTATCTGTATGAACATGGAAATATCTACACCGCTATCTGTTTGAACATGGAAATATCTACTCCGCTTTCTGCATAAAAATCTAAATATCTACACAGCTATCTGCATATACATGGAAATATCTTCAAAGCTATCTCTTTACACATGGAAATAACTACACCGGTATCTCTATAAACATGGAAATATCTACACCGCCATCTGTATGAACATGGAAATATCTGCATTGCCATCTGTATGAACATATAAATAACTACAACGCCGTCTGTATTAAGATGGAGATATCTACAACGCTATCTGTATAAACCTGGAAATATCTACACCGCTACCTGTATAAACATGGAAATATCAGCACCGCTCTCTGTATGAACTCAGAAATATCTACACCGCTATCTGTACGAACATGGAAATATCTACACCGCTATCTGTATGAACATAGAAATAGCTACACCGCTATCTGTATGAACAAGGAAATATCTACACCACTATCTGTATGAACATGGAAATATCTACACCGCTATCTGTGAAAACATGCATATATCTTCACCGCTATCTGTATAAACATGGAAATATCTACACCGCTATCTGTATGAACATGGAAATAGCTACACCGCTATCTGTATGAACAGGGAAATATCTACACCGCTATCTGTATGAACAGGGATATATCTACACAGCCATCTGGATGAACAAGGAAATATCTGCACCGCTATCTGTGTAAACATGCATACATCTTCACCGCTATCTATATAAACATGGAAATATCTACACCACTATCTGTATGAACATGCAAATATCTACACCGCTACCTGTATAAACATGGAAATATCAGCACCGCTATCTGTATGAACATGGAAATAGCTACACCGCTATCTGTATGAACATGCAAATATCTACACCACTATCTGTATGAACATGGAAATATCTACACCACTATCTGTATGAACATGGATATATCTACACAGCCATCTGGATGAACATGGAAATATCTACACCACTATCTTTATGAACATGGAAATATCTACACCGCTATCTGTGAAAACATGCATATATCTTCACCGCTATCTGTATAAACTTGGAAATATCTACACCGCTATCTGTATGAACATGGAAATAGCTACACCGCTATCTGTATGAACATGGAAATATCTACACCGCTATCTGTATGAACAGGGATATATCTACACAGCCATCTGGATGAACATGGAAATATCTACACCAGTATCTGTATGAACATGGAAATATCTGCACCGCTATCTGTGTAAACATGCATACATCTTCACCGCTATCAGTATAAACATGGAAATATCTACACCGCTATCTGTATGAACATGGAAATAGCTACACCGCTATCTGTATGAACATGGAAATATCTACACCGCTATCTGTATGAACATGGATATGTCTACACAGCCATCTGGATGAACATGGAAATATCTACACCGCTATCTGTGTAAACATTGATACATCTTCACCGCTATCTGTATAAACATGGAAATATCAACACCGCTATCTGTATGAACATTGAAATATCTACACCGCTATCTGTATGAACATGGAAATACCTACACCGCTATCTGTTTGAACATGGAAATATCTACACCGCTATCTGCATGAAAATGGAAATATCTACACTGCTATATGCATATACATGGAAATATCTACACAGCTATCTCTTTACACATGGAAATAACTACACCGCTATCTGTATGAACATGAAAATATCCACACCGCCATCTGTATGAACATGGAAATATCTGCACCGCCATCTGTATGAACATATAAATATCTACACCGCCATCTGTATTAAGATGGAGATATCTACACCGCTATCTGTATAAACATGGAAATATCTACACCGCTACCTGTATAAACATAGAAATTTCAGCACCGCTATCTGTATAAACATGGAAATATCTACACCACTACCTGTATAAACATGGAAATATCAGCACCGCTATCTGTATGAACATGGAAATATCTACACCACTATCTGTATGAACATGGAAATATCTACACCGCTATCTGTATAAACATGGAAATATCTACACCGCTATCTGTATCAACATGGAAATATCTACACCGCTACCTGTATAAACATGGAAATATCAGCACCGCTATCTGTATGAACATGGAAATATCTACACTGCTATCTGTATGAACATGGAAATATCTACACCGCTATCTCTATGAACATGGAAATATCTACACCGCTACCTGTATAAACATGGAAATATCAGCACCGCTATCTGTTTGAACATGGAAATATCTACACCGCTATCTGCATGAAAATGGAAATATCTACAAAGCTAACTGCATATACATGGAAATATCTACACAGCTATCTCTTTACACATGGAAATAACTACACCGCTATATCTATAAACATGGAAATATCTACACCGCCATCTGTATGAACATGGAAATATCTGCACCGCCATCTGTATGAACATATAAATATCTACACCGCCATCTGTATTAAGAAGGAAATATCTAAACCGCTGTTTAAACATGGAAATATCTACACCGCTGCCTGTATAAACATGGAAATATCAGCACCGCTCTCTGTAAGAGAATGGAAATATCTACACCGCTATCTGTATGAACATGGAAATATCTACACTGCTATCTGTATGAACATGGAAATAGCTACACCGTTATCTGTATGAACATGGAAATAGCTACACCGCTATCTGTATGAACATGGAAATATCTACACCGCTATCTGTATGAACATGGAAATAGCTACACCGTTATCTGTATCAACATGGAAATAGCTACACCGCCATCTGTATGAACATGGAAGTATCTACACCGCTATCTGTATGAACATGGATATATCTACACAGCCATCTGGATGAACATGGAAATATCTACACCGCTATCTGTATGAACATGGAAATATCTACACCGCTATCTGTGTGAACATGGATATATCTACACAGCCATCAGGATGAACATGGAAATATCCACACCGCTATCTGTGTAAACATGCATACATCTTCACCGCTATCTGTAAAAACATGGAAATACCTACACCGCTATCTGTTTGAACATGGAAATATCTACACCGCTATCTGCATGAAAATGGAAATATGTACACAGCTATCTGCATATACATGGAAATATCTACACAGCTATCTCTTTACACATGGAAATAACTACACCGCTATCTGTATGAACATGGAAATATCTACACCGCCATCTGTATGAACTTCGAAATATCTGCACCGCCATCTGTATGAACATATAAATATCTACACCGCCATCTGTATTAAGATGGAGATATCTACACCGCTATCTGTATAAACATGGAAATATCTACACCGCTATCTGTATAAACAGGGAAATATCTACACCACTATCTGTATAAACATGGAAATATCAGCACCACTACCTTTATGAACATGGAAATATCAGCTCCTCTATCTGTATGAACATGGAAGTATCTACACCGCTATCAGTATGAACATGGAAATATCTACACCGCTATCTGTATGAACATGGAAATACCTTCACCGCCATTTGTATGAACATGGATATATCTACACAGCCATCTGGATGAACATGGAAATATCTACACCGCTATCTGTATGAACATGGAAATAGATACACCGCTATCTGTATGAACATGGAAATATCTACACCACTATCTGTATGAACATGGAAATATCTACACCGCTATCTGTATGAACATGGAAATATCTTCACCGCTATCAGTATGAACATGGATATATCTACACAGCCATCTGGATGAACATGGAAATATCTACACCGCTATCTGTATGAACATGGAAATAGCTACACCGCTGTCTGTATGAACATGGAAATATCTACACCGCTATCTGTATGAACATGGAAATATCTTCACCGCCATCTGTATGAACATGGATATATCTACAGAGCCATCTTGATGAACATGGAAATATCTACACAGCTATCTGTATGAACATGGAAATTTATACACCGCTATCTGTGTAAACATGCATACATCTTCACCGCTATCTGTATAAACATGGAAATATCTACACCGCTATCTGTATGAACATGGAAATATCTACACCGCTATCTGTTTGAACATGGAAATATCTACTCCGCTTTCTGCATAAAAATGTAAATATCTACACAGCTATCTGCATATACATGGAAATATCTTCAAAGCTATCTCTTTACACATGGAAATAACTACACCGGTATCTCTATAAACATGGAAATATCTACACCGCCATCTGTATGAACATGGAAATATCTGCATTGCCATCTGTATGAACATATAAATAACTACAACGCCGTCTGTATTAAGATGGAGATATCTACACCGCTATCTGTATAAACCTGGAAATATCTACACCGCTACCTGTATAAACATGGAAATATCAGCACCGCTCTCTGTATGAACTCAGAAATATCTACACCGCTATCTGTACGAACATGGAAATATCTACACCGCTATCTGTATGAACATAGAAATAGCTACACCGCTATCTGTATGAACAAGGAAATATCTACACCACTATCTGTATGAACATGGAAATATCTACACCGCTATCTGTGAAAACATGCATATACCTTCACCGCTATCTGTATAAACATGGAAATATCTACACCGCTATCTGTATGAACATGGAAATAGCTACACCGCTATCTGTATGAACAGGGAAATATCTACACCGCTATCTGTATGAACAGGGATATATCTACACAGCCATCTGGATGAACAAGGAAATATCTGCACCGCTATCTGTGTAAACATGCATACATCTTCACCGCTATCTATATAAACATGGAAATATCTACACCACTATCTGTATGAACATGCAAATATCTACACCGCTACCTGTATAAACATGGAAATATCGGAACCGCTATCTGTATGAACATGGAAATAGCTACACCGCTATCTGTATGAACATGCAAATATCTACACCACTATCTGTATGAACATGGAAATATCTACACCACTATCTGTATGAACATGGATATATCTACACAGCCATCTGGATGAACATGGAAATATCTACACCACTATCTGTATGAACATGGAAATATCTACACCGCTATCTGTGAAAACATGCATATATCTTCACCGCTATCTGTATAAACTTGGAAATATCTACACCGCTATCTGTATGGACATGGAAATAGCTACACCGCTATCTGTATGAAGATGGAAATATCTACACCGCTATCTGTATGAACAGGGATATATCTACACAGCCATCTGGATGAACATGGAAATATCTACACCAGTATCTGTATGAACATGGAAATATCTGCACCGCTATCTGTGTAAACATGCATACATCTTCACCGCTATCAGTATAAACATGGAAATATCTACACCGCTATCTGTATGAACATGGAAATAGCTACACCGCTATCTGTATGAACATGGAAATATCTACACCGCTATCTGTATGAACATGGATATGTCTACACAGCCATCTGGATGAACATGGAAATATCTACACCGCTATCTGTGTAAACATTGATACATCTTCACCGCTATCTGTATAAACATGGAAATATCAACACCGCTATCTGTATGAACATTGAAATATCTACACCGCTATCTGTATGAACATGGAAATACCTACACCGCTATCTGTTTGAACATGGAAATATCTACACCGCTATCTGCATGAAAATGGAAATATCTACACTGCTATCTGCATATACATGGAAATATCTACACAGCTATCTCTTTACACATGGAAATAACTACACCGCTATCTGTATGAACATGAAAATATCCACACCGCCATCTGTATGAACATGGAAATATCTGCACCGCCATCTGTATGAACATATAAATATCTACACCGCCATCTGTATTAAGATGGAGATATCTACACCGCTATCTGTATAAACATGGAAATATCTACACCGCTACCTGTATAAACATAGAAATTTCAGCACCGCTATCTGTATAAACATGGAAATATCTACACCACTACCTGTATAAACATGGAAATATCAGCACCGCTATCTGTATGAACATGGAAATATCTACACCACTATCTGTATGAACATGGAAATATCTACACCGCTATCTGTATAAACATGGAAATATCTACACCGCTATCTGTATAAACATGGAAATATCTACACCGCTACCTGTATAAACATGGAAATATCAGCACCGCTATCTGTATGAACATGGAAATATCTACACCGCTATCTGTATGAACATGGAAATATCTACACCGCTATCTGTATGAACATGGAAATATCTACACCGCTACCTGTATAAACATGGAAATATCAGCACCGCTATCTGTTTGAACATGGAAATATCTACACCGCTATCTGCATGAAAATGGAAATATCTACAAAGCTATCTGCATATATATGGAAATATCTACACAGCTATCTCTTTAAACATGGAAATAACTACACCGCTATATCTATAAACATGGAAATATCTACACCGCCATCTGTATGAACATGGAAATATCTGCACCGCCATCTGTATGAACATATAAATATCTACACCGCCATCTGTATTAAGAAGGAAATATCTAAACCGCTGTTTAAACATGGAAATATCTACACCGCTGCCTGTATAAACATGGAAATATCAGCACCGCTCTCTGTAAGAGAATGGAAATATCTACACCGCTATCTGTATGAACATGGAAATATCTACACTGCTATCTGTATGAACATGGAAATAGCTACACCGTTATCTGTATGAACATGGAAATAGCTACACCGCTATCTGTATGAACATGGAAATATCTACACCGCTATCTGTATGAACATGGAAATAGCTACACCGTTATCTGTATCAACATGGAAATAGCTACACCGCTATCTGTATGAACATGGAAGTATCTACACCGCTATCTGTATGAACATGGATATATCTACACAGCCATCTGGATGAACATGGAAATATCTACACCGCTATCTGTATGAACATGGAAATATCTACACCGCTATCTGTGTGAACATGGATATATCTACACAGCCATCAGGATGAACATGGAAATATCTACACCGCTATCTGTGTAAACATGCATACATCTTCACCGCTATCTGTAAAAACATGGAAATATCTACACCGCTATCTGTTTGAACATGGAAATATCTACACCGCTATCTGCATGAAAATGGAAATATCTACACAGCTATCTGCATATACATGGAAATATCTACACAGCTATCTCTTTACACATGGAAATAACTACACCGCTATCTGTATGAACATGGAAATATCTACACCGCCATCTGTATGAACATGGAAATATCTGCACCGCCATCTGTATGAACATATAAATATCTACACCGCCATCTGTATTAAGATGGAGATATCTACACCGCTATCTGTATAAACATGGAAATATCTACACCGCTATCTGTATAAACAGGGAAATATCTACACCACTATCTGTATAAACATGGAAATATCAGCACCGCTACCTTTATGAAGATGGAAATATCAGCCCCTCTATCTGTATGAACATGGAAGTATCTACACCGCTATCAGTATGAACATGGAAATATCTACACCGCTATCTGTATGAACATGGAAATACCTTCACCGCCATTTGTATGAACATGGATATATCTACACAGCCATCTGGATGAACATGGAAATATCTACACCGCTATCTGTATGAACATGGAAATAGCTACACCGCTATCTGTATGAACATGGAAATATCTACACCACTATCTGCATGAACATGGAAATATCAACACCGCTATCTGTATGAACATGGAAATATCTTCACCGCTATCAGTATGAACATGGATATATCTACACAGCCATCTGGATGAACATGGAAATATCTACACCGCTATCTGTATGAACATGGAAATAGCTACACCGCTGTCTGTATGAACATGGAAATATCTACACCGCTATCTGTATGAACATGGAAATATCTTCACCGCCATCTGTATGAACATGGATATATCTACAGAGCCATCTTGATGAACATGGAAATATCTACACAGCTATCTGTATGAACATGGAAATTTATACACCGCTATCTGTGTAAACATGCATACATCTTCACCGCTATCTGTATAAACATGGAAATATCTACACCGCTATCTGTATGAACATGGAAATATCTACACCGCTATCTGTTTGAACATGGAAATATCTACTCCGCTTTCTGCATAAAAATGTAAATATCTACACAGCTATCTGCATATACATGGAAATATCTTCAAAGCTATCTCTTTACACATGGAAATAACTACACCGGTATCTCTATAAACATGGAAATATCTACACCGCCATCTGTATGAACATTGAAATATCTGCATTGCCATCTGTATGAACATATAAATAACTACAACGCCGTCTGTATTAAGATGGAGATATCTACACCGCTATCTGTATAAACCTGGAAATATCTACACCGCTACCTGTATAAACATGGAAATATCAGCACCGCTCTCTGTATGAACTCAGAAATATCTACACCGCTATCTGTACGAACATGGAAATATCTACACCGCTATCTGTATGAACATAGAAATAGCTACACCGCTATCTGTATGAACAAGGAAATATCTACACCACTATCTGTATGAACATGGAAATATCTACACCGCTATCTGTGAAAACATGCATATATCTTCACCGCTATCTGTATAAACATGGAAATATCTACACCGCTATCTGTATGAACATGGAAATATCTACACCGCTATCTGTATGAACATGGAAATATCTACACCGCTATCTGTATGAACATGGAAATAGCTACACCGCTATCTGTATTAACATGGAAATATCTACACCGCTATCTGTATGAACATGGAAATATCTACACCGCTACCTGTATAAACATGGAAATATCAGCACCGCTATCTGTTTGAACATGGAAATATCTACACCGCTATCTGCATGAAAATGGAAATATCTACAAAGCTATCTGCATATATATGGAAATATCTACACAGCTATCTCTTTACACATGGAAATAACTACACCGCTATATCTATAAACATGGAAATATCTACACCGCCATCTGTATGAACATGGAAATATCTGCACCGCCATCTGTATGAACATATAAATATCTACACCGCCATCTGTATTAAGAAGGAAATATCTAAACCGCTGTTTAAACATGGAAATATCTACACCGCTGCCTGTATAAACATGGAAATATCAGCACCGCTCTCTGTAAGATAATGGAAATATCTACACCGCTATCTGTATGAACATGGAAATATCTACACTGCTATCTGTATGAACATGGAAATAGCTACACCGTTATCTGTATGAACATGGAAATAGCTACACCGCTATCTGTATGAACATGGAAATATCTACACCGCTATCTGTATGAACATGGAAATAGCTACACCGTTATCTGTATCAACATGGAAATAGCTACACCGCTATCTGTATGAACATGGAAGTATCTACACCGCTATCTGTATGAACATGGATATATCTACACAGCCATCTGGATGAACATGGAAATATCTACACCGCTATCTGTATGAACATGGAAATATCTACACCGCTATCTGTGTGAACATGGATATATCTACACAGCCATCAGGATGAACATGGAAATATCTACACCGCTATCTGTGTAAACATGCATACATCTTCACCGCTATCTGTAAAAACATGGAAATATCTACACCGCTATCTGTTTGAACATGGAAATATCTACACCGCTATCTGCATGAAAATGGAAATATCTACACAGCTATCTGCATATACATGGAAATATCTACACAGCTATCTCTTTACACATGGAAATAACTACACCGCTATCTGTATGAACATGGAAATATATACACCGCCATCTGTATGAACATGGAAATATCTGCACCGCCATCTGTATGAACATATAAATATCTACACCGCCATCTGTATTAAGATGGAGATATCTACACCGCTATCTGTATAAACATGGAAATATCTACACCGCTATCTGTGTAAACAGGGAAATATCTACACCACTATCTGTATAAACATGGAAATATCAGCACCGCTACCTTTATGAACATGGAAATATCAGCCCCTCTATCTGTATGAACATGGAAGTATCTACACCGCTATCAGTATGAACATGGAAATATCTACACCGCTATCTGTATGAACATGGAAATACCTTCACCGCCATTTGTATGAACATGGATATATCTACACAGCCATCTGGATGAACATGGAAATATTTACACCGCTATCTGTATGAACATGGAAATAGCTACACCGCTATCTGTATGAACATGGAAATATCTACACCACTATCTGTATGAACATGGAAATATCTACACCGCTATCTGTATGAACATGGAAATATCTTCACCGCTATCAGTATGAACATGGATATATCTACACCACTATCTGTATGAACATGCAAATATCTACACCGCTACCTGTATAAACATGGAAATATCGGAACCGCTATCTGTATGAACATGGAAATAGCTACACCGCTATCTGTATGAACATGCAAATATCTACACCACTATCTGTATGAACATGGAAATATCTACACCACTATCTGTATGAACATGGATATATCTACACAGCCATCTGGATGAACATGGAAATATCTACACCACTATCTGTATGAACATGGAAATATCTACACCGCTATCTGTGAAAACATGCATATATCTTCACCGCTATCTGTATAAACTTGGAAATATCTACACCGCTATCTGTATGGACATGGAAATAGCTACACCGCTATCTGTATGAAGATGGAAATATCTACACCGCTATCTGTATGAACAGGGATATATCTACACAGCCATCTGGATGAACATGGAAATATCTACACCAGTATCTGTATGAACATGGAAATATCTGCACCGCTATCTGTGTAAACATGCATACATCTTCACCGCTATCAGTATAAACATGGAAATATCTACACCGCTATCTGTATGAACATGGAAATAGCTACACCGCTATCTGTATGAACATGGAAATATCTACACCGCTATCTGTATGAACATGGATATGTCTACACAGCCATCTGGATGAACATGGAAATATCTACACCGCTATCTGTGTAAACATTGATACATCTTCACCGCTATCTGTATAAACATGGAAATATCAACACCGCTATCTGTATGAACATTGAAATATCTACACCGCTATCTGTATGAACATGGAAATACCTACACCGCTATCTGTTTGAACATGGAAATATCTACACCGCTATCTGCATGAAAATGGAAATATCTACACTGCTATCTGCATATACATGGAAATATCTACACAGCTATCTCTTTACACATGGAAATAACTACACCGCTATCTGTATGAACATGAAAATATCCACACCGCCATCTGTATGAACATGGAAATATCTGCACCGCCATCTGTATGAACATATAAATATCTACACCGCCATCTGTATTAAGATGGAGATATCTACACCGCTATCTGTATAAACATGGAAATATCTACACCGCTACCTGTATAAACATAGAAATTTCAGCACCGCTATCTGTATAAACATGGAAATATCTACACCACTACCTGTATAAACATGGAAATATCAGCACCGCTATCTGTATGAACATGGAAATATCTACACCACTATCTGTATGAACATGGAAATATCTACACCGCTATCTGTATAAACATGGAAATATCTACACCGCTATCTGTATAAACATGGAAATATCTACACCGCTACCTGTATAAACATGGAAATATCAGCACCGCTATCTGTATGAACATGGAAATATCTACACCGCTATCTGTATGAACATGGAAATATCTACACCGCTATCTGTATGAACATGGAAATATCTACACCGCTACCTGTATAAACATGGAAATATCAGCACCGCTATCTGTTTGAACATGGAAATATCTACACCGCTATCTGCATGAAAATGGAAATATCTACAAAGCTATCTGCATATATATGGAAATATCTACACAGCTATCTCTTTAAACATGGAAATAACTACACCGCTATATCTATAAACATGGAAATATCTACACCGCCATCTGTATGAACATGGAAATATCTGCACCGCCATCTGTATGAACATATAAATATCTACACCGCCATCTGTATTAAGAAGGAAATATCTAAACCGCTGTTTAAACATGGAAATATCTACACCGCTGCCTGTATAAACATGGAAATATCAGCACCGCTCTCTGTAAGAGAATGGAAATATCTACACCGCTATCTGTATGAACATGGAAATATCTACACTGCTATCTGTATGAACATGGAAATAGCTACACCGTTATCTGTATGAACATGGAAATAGCTACACCGCTATCTGTATGAACATGGAAATATCTACACCGCTATCTGTATGAACATGGAAATAGCTACACCGTTATCTGTATCAACATGGAAATAGCTACACCGCTATCTGTATGAACATGGAAGTATCTACACCGCTATCTGTATGAACATGGATATATCTACACAGCCATCTGGATGAACATGGAAATATCTACACCGCTATCTGTATGAACATGGAAATATCTACACCGCTATCTGTGTGAACATTGATATATCTACACAGCCATCAGGATGAACATGGAAATATCTACACCGCTATCTGTGTAAACATGCATACATCTTCACCGCTATCTGTAAAAACATGGAAATATCTACACCGCTATCTGTTTGAACATGGAAATATCTACACCGCTATCTGCATGAAAATGGAAATATCTACACAGCTATCTGCATATACATGGAAATATCTACACAGCTATCTCTTTACACATGGAAATAACTACACCGCTATCTGTATGAACATGGAAATATCTACACCGCCATCTGTATGAACATGGAAATATCTGCACCGCCATCTGTATGAACATATAAATATCTACACCGCCATCTGTATTAAGATGGAGATATCTACACCGCTATCTGTATAAACATGGAAATATCTACACCGCTATCTGTATAAACAGGGAAATATCTACACCACTATCTGTATAAACATGGAAATATCAGCACCGCTACCTTTATGAAGATGGAAATATCAGCCCCTCTATCTGTATGAACATGGAAGTATCTACACCGCTATCAGTATGAACATGGAAATATCTACACCGCTATCTGTATGAACATGGAAATACCTTCACCGCCATTTGTATGAACATGGATATATCTACACAGCCATCTGGATGAACATGGAAATATCTACACCGCTATCTGTATGAACATGGAAATAGCTACACCGCTATCTGTATGAACATGGAAATATCTACACCACTATCTGCATGAACATGGAAATATCAACACCGCTATCTGTATGAACATGGAAATATCTTCACCGCTATCAGTATGAACATGGATATATCTACACAGCCATCTGGATGAACATGGAAATATCTACACCGCTATCTGTATGAACATGGAAATAGCTACACCGCTGTCTGTATGAACATGGAAATATCTACACCGCTATCTGTATGAACATGGAAATATCTTCACCGCCATCTGTATGAACATGGATATATCTACAGAGCCATCTTGATGAACATGGAAATATCTACACAGCTATCTGTATGAACATGGAAATTTATACACCGCTATCTGTGTAAACATGCATACATCTTCACCGCTATCTGTATAAACATGGAAATATCTACACCGCTATCTGTATGAACATGGAAATATCTACACCGCTATCTGTTTGAACATGGAAATATCTACTCCGCTTTCTGCATAAAAATGTAAATATCTACACAGCTATCTGCATATACATGGAAATATCTTCAAAGCTATCTCTTTACACATGGAAATAACTACACCGGTATCTCTATAAACATGGAAATATCTACACCGCCATCTGTATGAACATTGAAATATCTGCATTGCCATCTGTATGAACATATAAATAACTACAACGCCGTCTGTATTAAGATGGAGATATCTACACCGCTATCTGTATAAACCTGGAAATATCTACACCGCTACCTGTATAAACATGGAAATATCAGCACCGCTCTCTGTATGAACTCAGAAATATCTACACCGCTATCTGTACGAACATGGAAATATCTACACCGCTATCTGTATGAACATAGAAATAGCTACACCGCTATCTGTATGAACAAGGAAATATCTACACCACTATCTGTATGAACATGGAAATATCTACACCGCTATCTGTGAAAACATGCATATATCTTCACCGCTATCTGTATAAACATGGAAATATCTACACCGCTATCTGTATGAACATGGAAATATCTACACCGCTATCTGTATGAACATGGAAATATCTACACCGCTATCTGTATGAACATGGAAATAGCTACACCGCTATCTGTATGAACATGGAAATATCTACACCGCTATCTGTATGAACATGGAAATATCTACACCGCTACCTGTATAAACATGGAAATATCAGCACCGCTATCTGTTTGAACATGGAAATATCTACACCGCTATCTGCATGAAAATGGAAATATCTACAAAGCTATCTGCATATATATGGAAATATCTACACAGCTATCTCTTTACACATGGAAATAACTACACCGCTATATCTATAAACATGGAAATATCTACACCGCCATCTGTATGAACATGGAAATATCTGCACCGCCATCTGTATGAACATATAAATATCTACACCGCCATCTGTATTAAGAAGGAAATATCTAAACCGCTGTTTAAACATGGAAATATCTACACCGCTGCCTGTATAAACATGGAAATATCAGCACCGCTCTCTGTAAGATAATGGAAATATCTACACCGCTATCTGTATGAACATGGAAATATCTACACTGCTATCTGTATGAACATGGAAATAGCTACACCGTTATCTGTATGAACATGGAAATAGCTACACCGCTATCTGTATGAACATGGAAATATCTACACCGCTATCTGTATGAACATGGAAATAGCTACACCGTTATCTGTATCAACATGGAAATAGCTACACCGCTATCTGTATGAACATGGAAGTATCTACACCGCTATCTGTATGAACATGGATATATCTACACAGCCATCTGGATGAACATGGAAATATCTACACCGCTATCTGTATGAACATGGAAATATCTACACCGCTATCTGTGTGAACATGGATATATCTACACAGCCATCAGGATGAACATGGAAATATCTACACCGCTATCTGTGTAAACATGCATACATCTTCACCGCTATCTGTAAAAACATGGAAATATCTACACCGCTATCTGTTTGAACATGGAAATATCTACACCGCTATCTGCATGAAAATGGAAATATCTACACAGCTATCTGCATATACATGGAAATATCTACACAGCTATCTCTTTACACATGGAAATAACTACACCGCTATCTGTATGAACATGGAAATATATACACCGCCATCTGTATGAACATGGAAATATCTGCACCGCCATCTGTATGAACATATAAATATCTACACCGCCATCTGTATTAAGATGGAGATATCTACACCGCTATCTGTATAAACATGGAAATATCTACACCGCTATCTGTGTAAACAGGGAAATATCTACACCACTATCTGTATAAACATGGAAATATCAGCACCGCTACCTTTATGAACATGGAAATATCAGCCCCTCTATCTGTATGAACATGGAAGTATCTACACCGCTATCAGTATGAACATGGAAATATCTACACCGCTATCTGTATGAACATGGAAATACCTTCACCGCCATTTGTATGAACATGGATATATCTACACAGCCATCTGGATGAACATGGAAATATTTACACCGCTATCTGTATGAACATGGAAATAGCTACACCGCTATCTGTATGAACATGGAAATATCTACACCACTATCTGTATGAACATGGAAATATCTACACCGCTATCTGTATGAACATGGAAATATCTTCACCGCTATCAGTATGAACATGGATATATCTACACAGCCATCTGGATGAACATGGAAATATCTACACCGCTATCTGTATGAACATGGAAATAGCTACACCGCTGTCTGTATGAACATGGAAATATCTACACCGCTATCTGTATGAACATGGAAATATCTTCACCGCCATCTGTATGAACATGGATATATCTACAGAGCCATCTTGATGAACATGGAAATATCTACACAGCTATCTGTATGAACATGGAAATTTATACACCGCTATCTGTGTAAACATGCATACATCTTCACCGCTATCTGTATAAACATGGAAATATCTACACCGCTATCTGTATGAACATGGAAATATCTACACCGCTATCTGTTTGAACATGGAAATATCTACTCCGCTTTCTGCATAAAAATGTAAATATCTACACAGCTATCTGCATATACATGGAAATATCTTCAAAGCTATCTCTTTACACATGGAAATAACTACACCGGTATCTCTATAAACATGGAAATATCTACACCGCCATCTGTATGAACATGGAAATATCTGCATTGCCATCTGTATGAACATATAAATAACTACAACGCCGTCTGTATTAAGATGGAGATAACTACACCGCTATCTGTATAAACCTGGAAATATCTACACCGCTACCTGTATAAACATGGAAATATCAGCACCGCTCTCTGTATGAACTCAGAAATATCTACACCGCTATCTGTACGAACATGGAAATATCTACACCGCTATCTGTATGAACATAGAAATAGCTACACCGCTATCTGTATGAACAAGGAAATATCTACACCACTATCTTTATGAACATGGAAATATCTACACCGCTATCTGTGAAAACATGCATATATCTTCACCGCTATCTGTATAAACATGGAAATATCTACACCGCTATCTGTATGAACATGGAAATAGCTACACCGCTATCTGTATGAACATGGAAATATCTACACCGCTATCTGTATGAACATGGAAATAGCTACACCGCTATCTGTATGAACATGGAAATATCTACACCGCTATCTGTATGAACATGGAAATATCTACACCGCTACCTGTATAAACATGGAAATATCAGCTCCGCTATCTGTTTGAACATGGAAATATCTACACCGCTATCTGCATGAAAATGGAAATATCTACAAAGCTATCTGCATATATATGGAAATATCTACACAGCTATCTCTTTACACATGGAAATAACTACACCGCTATATCTATAAACATGGAAATATCTACACCGCCATCTGTATGAACATGGAAATATCTGCACCGCCATCTGTATGAACATATAAATATCTACACCGCCATCTGTATTAAGAAGGAAATATCTAAACCGCTGTTTAAACATGGAAATATCTACACCGCTGCCTGTATAAACATGGAAATATCAGCACCGCTCTCTGTAAGAGAATGGAAATATCTACACCGCTATCTGTATGAACATGGAAATATCTACACTGCTATCTGTATGAACATGGAAATAGCTACACCGTTATCTGTATGAACATGGAAATAGCTACACCGCTATCTGTATGAACATGGAAATACCTACACCGCTATCTGTATGAACATGGAAATAGCTACACCGTTATCTGTATCAACATGGAAATAGCTACACCGCTATCTGTATGAACATGGAAGTATCTACACCGCTATCTGTATGAACATGGATATATCTACACAGCCATCTGGATGAACATGGAAATATCTACACCGCTATCTGTATGAACATGGAAATATCTACACCGCTATCTGTGTGAACATGGATATATCTACACAGCCATCAGGATGAACATGGAAATATCTACACCGCTATCTGTGTAAACATGCATACATCTTCACCGCTATCTGTAAAAACATGGAAATATCTACACCGCTATCTGTTTGAACATGGAAATATCTACACCGCTATCTGCATGAAAATGGAAATATCTACACAGCTATCTGCATATACATGGAAATATCTACACAGCTATCTCTTTACACATGGAAATAACTACACCGCTATCTGTATGAACATGGAAATACCTACACCGCCATCTGTATGAACATGGAAATATCTGCACCGCCATCTGTATGAACATATAAATATCTACACCGCCATCTGTATTAAGATGGAGATATCTACACCGCTATCTGTATAAACATGGAAATATCTACACTGCTATCTGTATAAACAGG
Organism: Gorilla gorilla gorilla; assembly: GCF_029281585.2. NCBI lineage: Eukaryota > Metazoa > Chordata > Mammalia > Primates > Hominidae > Gorilla > Gorilla gorilla. The sequence goes on from NC_073248.2 coordinate 2,545,663, forward strand.
GAAATATCTACACCACTATCTGTATAAACATGGAAATATCAGCACCGCTACCTTTATGAACATGGAAATATCAGCCCCTCTATCTGTATGAACATGGAAGTATCTACACCGTTATCAGTATGAACATGGAAATATCTACACCGCTATCGGTATGAACATGGAAATACCTTCACCGCCATTTGTATGAACATGGATATATCTACACAGCCATCTGGATGAACATGGAAATATCTACACCGCTATCTGTATGAACATGGAAATAGCTACACCGCTATCTGTATGAACATGGAAATATCTACACCACTATCTGTATGAACATGGAAATATCTACACCGCTATCTGTATGAACATGGAAATATCTTCACCGCTATCAGTATGAACATGGATATATCTACACAGCCATCTGGATGAACATGGAAATATCTACACCGCTATCTGTATGAACATGGAAATAGCTACACCGCTGTCTGTATGAACATGGAAATATCTACACCGCTATCTGTATGAACATGGAAATATCTTCACCGCCATCTGTATGAACATGGATATATCTACAGAGCCATCTTGATGAACATGGAAATATCTACACAGCTATCTGTATGAACATGGAAATTTATACACCGCTATCTGTGTAAACATGCATACATCTTCACCGCTATCTGTATAAACATGGAAATATCTACACCGCTATCTGTATGAACATGGAAATATCTACACCGCTATCTGTTTGAACATGGAAATATCTACTCCGCTTTCTGCATAAAAATGTAAATATCTACACAGCTATCTGCATATACATGGAAATATCTTCAAAGCTATCTCTTTACACATGGAAATAACTACACCGGTATCTCTATAAACATGGAAATATCTACACCGCCATCTGTATGAACATGGAAATATCTGCATTGCCATCTGTATGAACATATAAATAACTACAACGCCGTCTGTATTAAGATGGAGATATCTACACCGCTATCTGTATAAACCTGGAAATATCTACACCGCTACCTGTATAAACATGGAAATATCAGCACCGCTCTCTGTATGAACTCAGAAATATCTACACCGCTATCTGTACGAACATGGAAATATCTACACCGCTATCTGTATGAACATAGAAATAGCTACACCGCTATCTGTATGAACAAGGAAATATCTACACCACTATCTATATGAACATGGAAATATCTACACCGCTATCTGTGAAAACATGCATATATCTTCACCGCTATCTGTATAAACATGGAAATATCTACACCGCTATCTGTATGAACATGGAAATAGCTACACCGCTATCTGTATGAACATGGAAATATCTACACCGCTATCTGTATGAACATGGAAATAGCTACACCGCTATCTGTATGAACATGGAAATATCTACACCGCTATCTGTATGAACAGGGATATATCTACACAGCCATCTGGATGAACAAGGAAATATCTGCACCGCTATCTGTGTAAACATGCATACATCTTCACCGCTATCTATATAAACATGGAAATATCTACACCACTATCTGTATGAACATGCAAATATCTACACCGCTACCTGTATAAACATGGAAATATCAGCACCGCTATCTGTATGAACATGGAAATAGCTACACCGCTATCTGTATGAACATGCAAATATCTACATCACTATCTGTGTGAACATGGAAATATCTACACCACTATCTGTATGAACATGGATATATCTACACAGCCATCTGGATGAACATGGAAATATCTACACCACTATCTGTATGAACATGGAAATATCTACACCGCTATCTGTGAAAACATGCATATATCTTCACCGCTATCTGTATAAACTTGGAAATATCTACACCGCTATCTGTATGAACATGGAAATAGCTACACCGCTATCTGTATGAACATGGAAATATCTACACCGCTATCTGTATGAACAGGGATATATCTACACAGCCATCTGGATGAACATGGAAATATCTACACCCGTATCTGTATGAACATGGAAATATCTGCACCGCTATCTGTGTAAACATGCATACATCTTCACCGCTATCAGTATAAACATGGAAATATCTACACCGCTATCTGTATGAACATGGAAATAGCTACACCGCTATCTGTATGAACATGGAAATATCTACACCGCTATCTGTATGAACATGGATATATCTACACAGCCATCTGGATGAACATGGAAATATCTACACCGCTATCTGTGTAAACATTGATACATCTTCACCGCTATCTGTATAAACATGGAAATATCAACACCGCTATCTGTATGAACATTGAAATATCTACACCGCTATCTGTATGAACATGGAAATACCTACACCGCTATCTGTTTGAACATGGAAATATCTACACCGCTATCTGCATGAACATGGAAATATCTACACTGCTATCTGCATATACATGGAAATATCTACACAGCTATCTCTTTACACATGGAAATAACTACACCGCTATCTGTATGAACATGAAAATATCCACACCGCCATCTGTATGAACATGGAAATATCTGCACCGCCATCTGTATGAACATATAAATATCTACACCGCCATCTGTATTAAGATGGAGATATCTACACCGCTATCTGTATAAACATGGAAATATCTACACCCCTACCTGTATAAACATGGAAATATCAGCACCGCTATCTGTATAAACATGGAAATATCTACACCACTACCTGTATAAACATGGAAATATCAGCACCGCTATCTGTATGAACATGGAAATATCTACACCACTATCTGTATGAACATGGAAATATCTACACCGCTATCTGTATAAACATGGAAATATCTACACCGCTATCTGTATAAACATGGAAATATCTACACCGCTACCTGTATAAACATGGAAATATCAGCACCGCTATCTGTATGAACATGGAAATATCTACACCGCTATCTGTATGAACATGGAAATATCTACACCGCTATCTCTATGAACATGGAAATATCTACACCGCTACCTGTATAAACATGGAAATATCAGCACCGCTATCTGTTTGAACATGGAAATATCTACACCGCTATCTGCATGAAAATGGAAATATCTACAAAGCTATCTGCATATACATGGAAATATCTACACAGCTATCTCTTTACACATGGAAATAACTACACCGCTATATCTATAAACATGGAAATATCTACACCGCCATCTGTATGAACATGGAAATATCTGCACCGCCATCTGTATGAACATATAAATATCTACACCGCCATCTGTATTAAGAAGGAAATATCTAAACCGCTGTTTAAACATGGAAATATCTACACCGCTGCCTGTATAAACATGGAAATATCAGCACCACTCTCTGTAAGAGAATGGAAATATCTACACCGCTATCTGTATGAACATGGAAATATCTACACTGCTATCAGTATGAACATGGAAATAGCTACACCGTTATCTGTATGAACATGGAAATAGCTACACCGCTATCTGTATGAACATGGAAATATCTACACCGCTATCTGTATGAACATGGAAATAGCTACACCGTTATCTGTATCAACATGGAAATAGCTACACCGCTATCTGTATGAACATGGAAGTATCTACACCGCTATCTGTATGAACATGGATATATCTACACAGCCATCTGGATGAACATGGAAATATCTACACCGCTATCTGTATGAACATGGAAATATCTACACCGCTATCTGTGTGAACATGGATATATCTACACAGCCATCAGGATGAACATGGAAATATCTACACCGCTATCTGTGTAAACATGCATACATCTTCACCGCTATCTGTAAAAACATGGAAATATCTACACCGCTATCTGTTTGAACATGGAAATATCTACACCGCTATCTGCATGAAAATGGAAATATCTACACAGCTATCTGCATATACATGGAAATATCTACACAGCTATCTCTTTACACATGGAAATAACTACACCGCTATCTGTATGAACATGGAAATATCTACACCGCCATCTGTATGAACATGGAAATATCTGCACCGCCATCTGTATGAACATATAAATATCTACACCGCCATCTGTATTAAGATGGAGATATCTACACCGCTATCTGTATAAACATGGAAATATCTACACCGCTATCTGTATAAACAGGGAAATATCTACACCACTATCTGTATAAACATGGAAATATCAGCACCGCTACCTTTATGAACATGGAAATATCAGCCCCTCTATCTGTATGAACATGGAAGTATCTACACCGCTATCAGTATGAACATGGAAATATCTACACCGCTATCTGTATGAACATGGAAATACCTTCACCGCCATTTGTATGAACATGGATATATCTACACAGCCATCTGGATGAACATGGAAATATCTACACCGCTATCTGTATGAACATGGAAATAGCTACACCGCTATCTGTATGAACATGGAAATATCTACACCACTATCTGTATGAACATGGAAATATCTACACCGCTATCTGTATGAACATGGAAATATCTTCACCGCTATCAGTATGAACATGGATATATCTACACAGCCATCTGGATGAACATGGAAATATCTACACCGCTATCTGTATGAACATGGAAATAGCTACACCGCTGTCTGTATGAACATGGAAATATCTACACCGCTATCTGTATGAACATGGAAATATCTTCACCGCCATCTGTATGAACATGGATATATCTACAGAGCCATCTTGATGAACATGGAAATATCTACACAGCTATCTGTATGAACATGGAAATTTATACACCGCTATCTGTGTAAACATGCATACATCTTCACCGCTATCTGTATAAACATGGAAATATCTACACCGCTATCTGTATGAACATGGAAATATCTACACCGCTATCTGTTTGAACATGGAAATATCTACCCCGCTTTCTGCATAAAAATGTAAATATCTACACAGCTATCTGCATATACATGGAAATATCTTCAAAGCTATCTCTTTACACATGGAAATAACTACACCGGTATCTCTATAAACATGGAAATATCTACACCGCCATCTGTATGAACATGGAAATATCTGCATTGCCATCTGTATGAACATATAAATAACTACAACGCTGTCTGTATTAAATGGAGATATCTACACCGCTATCTGTATAAACCTGGAAATATCTACACCGCTACCTGTATAAACATGGAAATATCAGCACCGCTCTCTGTATGAACTCAGAAATATCTACACCGCTATCTGTACGAACATGGAAATGTCTACACCGCTATCTGTATGAACATAGAAATAGCTACACCGCTATCTCTATGAACAAGGCAATATCTACACCACTATCTGTATGAACATGGAAATATCTACACCGCTATCTGTGAAAACATGCATATATCTTCACCGCTATCTGTATAAACATGGAAATATCTACACCGCTATCTGTATGAACATGGAAATAGCTACACCGCTATCTGTATGAACATGGAAATATCTACACCGCTATCTGTATGAACATGGAAATAGCTACACCGCTATCTGTATGAACATGGAAATATCTACACCGCTATCTGTATGAACAGGGATATATCTACACAGCCATCTGGATGAACAAGGAAATATCTGCACCGCTATCTGTGTAAACATGCATACATCTTCACCGCTATCTATATAAACATGGAAATATCTACACCACTATCTGTATGAACATGCAAATATCTACACCGCTACCTGTATAAACATGGAAATATCAGCACCGCTATCTGTATGAACATGGAAATAGCTACACCGCTATCTGTATGAACATGCAAATATCTACACCACTATCTGTATTAACAGGGAAATATCTACACCACTATCTGTATGAACATGGATATATCTACACAGCCATCTGGATGAACATGGAAATATCTACACCACTATCTGTATGAACATGGAAATATCTACACCGCTATCTGTGAAAACATGCATATATCTTCACCGCTATCTGTATAAACTTGGAAATATCTACACCGCTATCTGTATCAACATGGAAATATCTACACCGCTACCTGTATAAACATGGAAATATCAGCACCGCTATCTGTATGAACATGGAAATATCTACACCGCTATCTGTATGAACATGGAAATATCTAAACCGCTATCTCTATGAACATGGAAATATCTACACCGCTACCTGTATAAACATGGAAATATCAGCACCGCTATCTGTTTGAACATGGAAATATCTACACCGCTATCTGCATGAAAATGGAAATATCTACAAAGCTATCTGCATATACATGGAAATATCTACACAGCTATCTCTTTACACATGGAAATAACTACACCGCTATATCTATAAACATGGAAATATCTACACCGCCATCTGTATGAACATGGAAATATCTGCACCGCCATCTGTATGAACATATAAATATCTACACCACCATCTGTATTAAGAAGGAAATATCTAAACCGCTGTTTAAACATGGAAATATCTACACCGCTGCCTGTATAAACATGGAAATATCAGCAAAGCTCTCTGTAAGAGAATGGAAATATCTACACCGCTATCTGTATGAACATGGAAATATCTACACTGCTATCTGTATGAACATGGAAATAGCTACACCGTTATCTGTATGAACATGGAAATAGCTACACCGCTATCTGTATGAACATGGAAATATCTACACCGCTATCTGTATGAACATGGAAATAGCTACACCGTTATCTGTATCAACATGGAAATAGCTACACCGCTATCTGTATGAACATGGAAGTATCTACACCGCTATCTGTATGAACATGGATATATCTACACAGCCATCTGGATGAACATGGAAATATCTACACCGCTATCTGTATGAACATGGAAATATCTACACCGCTATCTGTGTGAACATGGATATATCTACACAGCCATCAGGATGAACATGGAAATATCTACACCGCTATCTGTGTAAACATGCATACATCTTCACCGCTATCTGTAAAAACATGGAAATATCTACACCGCTATCTGTTTGAACATGGAAATATCTACACCGCTATCTGCATGAAAATGGAAATATCTACACAGCTATCTGCATATACATGGAAATATCTACACAGCTATCTCTTTACACATGGAAATAACTACACCGCTATCTGTATGAACATGGAAATATCTACACCGCCATCTGTATGAACATGGAAATATCTGCACCGCCATCTGTATGAACATATAAATATCTACACCGCCATCTGTATTAAGATGGAGATATCTACACCGCTATCTGTATAAACATGGAAATATCTACACCGCTATCTGTATAAACAGGGAAATATCTACACCACTATCTGTATAAACATGGAAATATCAGCACCGCTACCTTTATGAACATGGAAATATCAGCCCCTCTATCTGTATGAACATGGAAATACCTTCACCGCCATTTGTATGAACATGGATATATCTACACAGCCATCTGGATGAACATGGAAATATCTACACCGCTATCTGTATGAACATGGAAATAGCTACACTGCTATCTGTATGAACATGGAAATATCTACACCACTATCTGTATGAACATGGAAATATCTACACCGCTATCTGTATGAACATGGAAATATCTTCACCGCTATCAGTATGAACATGGATATATCTACACAGCCATCTGGATGAACATGGAAATATCTACACCGCTATCTGTATGAACATGGAAATAGCTACACCGCTGTCTGTATGAACATGGAAATATCTACACCGCTATCTGTATGAACATGGAAATATCTTCACCGCCATCTGTATGAACATGGATATATCTACAGAGAGATCTTGATGAACATGGAAATATCTACACAGCTATCTGTATGAACATGGAAATTTATACACCGCTATCTGTGTAAACATGCATACATCTTCACCGCTATCTGTATAAACATGGAAATATCTACACCGCTATCTGTATGAACATGGAAATATCTACACCGCTATCTGTTTGAACATGGAAATATCTACTCCGCTTTCTGCATAAAAATGTAAATATCTACACAGCTATCTGCATATACATGGAAATATCTTCAAATCTATCTCTTTACACATGGAAATAACTACACCGGTATCTCTATAAACATGGAAATATCTACACCGCCATCTGTATGAACATGGAAATATCTGCATTGCCATCTGTATGAACATATAAATAACTACAACGCCGTCTGTATTAAGATGGAGATATCTACACCGCTATCAGTATAAACCTGGAAATATCTACACCGCTACCTGTATAAACATGGAAATATCAGCACCGCTCTGTATGAACTCAGAAATATCTACACCGCTATCTGTACGAACATGGAAATATCTACACCGCTATCTGTATGAACATAGAAATAGCTACACCGCTATCTGTATGAACAAGGAAATATCTACACCACTATCTGTATGAACATGGAAATATCTACACCGCTATCTGTGAAAACATGCATATATCTTCACCGCTATCTGTATAAACATGGAAATATCTACACCGCTATCTGTATGAACATGGAAATAGCTACACCGCTATCTGTATGAACATGGAAATATCTACACCGCTATCTGTATGAACAGGGATATATCTACACAGCCATCTGGATGAACAAGGAAATATCTGCACCGCTATCTGTGTAAACATGCATACATCTTCACCGCTATCTATATAAACATGGAAATATCTACACCACTATCTGTATGAACATGCAAATATCTACACCGCTACCTGTATAAATATGGAAATATCAGCACCGCTATCTGTATGAACATGGAAATAGCTACACCGCTATCTGTATGAACATGCAAATATCTACACCACTATCTGTATGAACATGGAAATATCTACACCACTATCTGTATGAACACGGATATATCTACACAGCCATCTGGATGAACATGGAAATATCTACACCGCTATCTGTGTAAACATTGATACATCTTCACCGCTATCTGTATAAACATGGAAATATCAACACCGCTATCTGTATGAACATTGAAATATCTACACCGCTATCTGTATGAACATGGAAATACCTACACCGCTATCTGTTTGAACATGGAAATATCTACACCGCTATCTGCATGAAAATGGAAATATCTACACTGCTATCTGCATATACATGGAAATATCTACACAGCTATCTCTTTACACATGGAAATAACTTCACCGCTATCTGTATGAACATGAAAATATCCACACCGCCATCTGTATGAACATGGAAATATCTGCACCGCCATCTGTATGAACATATAAATATCTACACCGCCATCTGTATTAAGATGGAGATATCTACACCGCTATCTGTATAAACATGGAAATATCTACACCGCTACCTGTATAAACATGGAAATATCAGCACCGCTATCTGTATAAACATGGAAATATCTACACCACTACCTGTATAAACATGGAAATATCAGCACCGATATCTGTATGAACATGGAAATATCTACACCACTATCTGTATGAACATGAAAATATCTACACCGCTATCTGATTAAACATGGAAATATCTACACCGCTATCTGTATCAACATGGAAATATCTACACCGCTACCTGTATAAACATGGAAATATCAGCACCGCTATCTGTATGAACATGGAAATATCTACACCGCTATCTGTATGAACATGGAAATATCTACACCGCTATCTCTATGAACATGGAAATATCTACACCGCTACCTGTATAAACATGGAAATATCAGCACCGCTATCTGTTTGAACATGGAAATATCTACACCGCTATCTGCATGAAAATGGAAATATCTACAAAGCTATCTGCATATACATGGAAATATCTACACAGCTATCTCTTTACACATGGAAATAACTACACCGCTATATCTATAAACATGGAAATATCTACACCGCCATCTGTATGAACATGGAAATATCTGCACCGCCATCTGTATGAACATATAAATATCTACACCGCCATCTGTATTAAGAAGGAAATATCTAAACCGCTGTTTAAACATGGAAATATCTACACCGCTGCCTGTATAAACATGGAAATATCAGCACCGCTCTCTGTAAGAGAATGGAAATATCTACACCGCTATCTGTATGAACATGGAAATATCTACACTGCTATCTGTATGAACATGGAAATAGCTACACCGTTATCTGTATGAACATGGAAATAGCTACACCGCTATCTGTATGAACATGGAAATATCTACACCGCTATCTGTATGAACATGGAAATAGCTACACCGTTATCTGTATCAACATGGAAATAGCTACACCGCTATCTGTATGAACATGGAAGTATCTACACCGCTATCTGTATGAACATGGATATATCTACACAGCCATCTGGATGAACATGGAAATATCTACACCGCTATCTGTATGAACATGGAAATATCTACACCGCTATCTGTGTGAACATGGATATATCTACACAGCCATCAGGATGAACATGGAAATATCTACACCGCTATCTGTGTAAACATGCATACATCTTCACCGCTATCTGTAAAAACATGGAAATATCTACACCGCTATCTGTTTGAACATGGAAATATCTACACCGCTATCTGCATGAAAATGGAAATATCTACACAGCTATCTGCATATACATGGAAATATCTACACAGTTATCTCTTTACACATGGAAATAACTACACCGCTATCTGTATGAACATGGAAATATCTACACCGCCATCTGTATGAACATGGAAATATCTGCACCGCCATCTGTATGAACATATAAATATCTACACCTCCATCTGTATTAAGATGGAGATATCTACACCGCTATCTGTATAAACATGGAAATATCTACACCGCTATCTGTATAAACAGGGAAATATCTACACCACTATCTGTATAAACATGGAAATATCAGCACCGCTACCTTTATGAACATGGAAATATCAACCCCTCTATCTGTATGAACATGGAAGTATCTACACCGCTATCAGTATGAACATGGAAATATCTACACCGCTATCTGTATGAACATGGAAATACCTTCACCGCCATCTGTATGAACATGGATATATCTACACAGCCATCTGGATGAACATGGAAATATCTACACCGCTATCTGTATGAACATGGAAATAGCTACACTGCTATCTGTATGAACATGGAAATATCTACACCACTATCTGTATGAACATGGAAATATCTACACCGCTATCTGTATGAACATGGAAATATCTTCACCGCTATCAGTATGAACATGGATATATCTACACAGCCTTCTGGATGAACATGGAAATATCTACACCGCTATCTGTATGAACATGGAAATAGCTACACCGCTGTCTGTATGAACATGGAAATATCTACACCGCTATCTGTATGAACATGGAAATATCTTCACCGCCATCTGTATGAACATGGATATATCTACAGAGCCATCTTGATGAACATGGAAATATCTACACAGCTATCTGTATGAACATGGAAATTTATACACCGCTATCTGTGTAAACATGCATACATCTTCACCGCTATCTGTATAAACATGGAAATATCTACACCGCTATCTGTATGAACATGGAAATATCTACACCGCTATCTGTTTGAACATGGAAATATCTACTCCGCTTTCTGCATAAAAATGTAAATATCTACACAGCTATCTGCATATACATGGAAATATCTTCAAATCTATCTATTTACACATGGAAATAACTATACCGGTATCTCTATAAACATGGAAATATCTACACCGCCATCTGTATGAACATGGAAATATCTGCATTGCCATCTGTATGAACATATAAATAACTACAACGCCGTCTGTATTAAGATGGAGATATCTACACCGCTATCTGTATAAACCTGGAAATATCTACACCGCTACCTGTATAAACATGGAAATATCAGCACCGCTCTCTGTATGAACTCAGAAATATCTACACCGCTATCTGTACGAACATGGAAATATCTACACCGCTATCTGTATGAACATAGAAATAGCTACACCGCTATCTGTATGAACAAGGAAATATCTACACCACTATCTGTATGAACATGGAAATATCTACACCGCTATCTGTGAAAACATGCATATATCTTCACCGCTATCTGTATAAACATGGAAATATCTACACCGCTATCTGTATGAACATGGAAATAGCTACACCGCTATCTGTATGAACATGGAAATATCTACACCGCTATCTGTATGAACAGGGATATATCTACACAGCCATCTGGATGAACAAGGAAATATCTGCACTGCTATCTGGGTAAACATGCATACATCTTCACCGCTATCTATATAAACATGGAAATATCTACACCACTATCTGTATGAACATGCAAATATCTACACCGCTACCTGTATAAACATGGAAATATCAGCACCGCTATCTGTATGAACATGGAAATAGCAACACCGCTATCTGTGTGAACATGCAAATATCTACACCACTATCTGTATGAACATGGAAATATCTACACCACTATCTGTATGAACATGGATATATCTACACAGCCATCTGGATGAACATGGAAATATCTACACCACTATCTGTATGAACATGGAAATATCTACACCGCTATCTGTGTAAACATGCATAAATCTTCACCGCTATCAGTATAAACATGGAAATATCTACACCGCTATCTGTATGAACATGGAAATAGCTACACCGCTATCTGTATGAACATGGAAATATCTACACCGCTATCTGTATGAACATGGATATATCTACACAGCCATCTGGATGAACATGGAAATATCTACACCGCTATCTGTGTAAACATTGATACACCTTCACCGCTATCTGTATAAACATGGAAATATCTACCCCGCTATCTGTATGAACATTGAAATATCTACACCGCTATCTGTATGAACATGGAAATATCTACACCGCTATCTGTTTGAACATGGAAATATCTACACAGCTATCTGCATATACATGGAAATATCTACACTGCTATCTGCATATACATGGAAATATCTACAGAGCTATCTCTTTACACATGGAAATAACTACACCGCTATCTGTATGAACATGGAAATATCCACACCGCCATCTGAATGAACATGGAAATATCTGCACCGCCATCTGTATGAACATATAAATATCTACACCGCCATCTGTATTAAGATGGAGATATCTACACTGCTATCTGTATAAACATGGAAATATCTACACCACTATCTGTATAAACATGGAAATATCAGCACCGCTACCTTTATGAACATGGAAATATCAGCCCCTCTATCTGTATGAAAATGGAAGTATCTTCACCGCTATCAGTATGAACATGGAAATATCTACACCGCTATCTGTATGAACATGGAAATACCTTCACCGCCATCTGTATGAACATGGATATATCTACACAGCCATCTGGATGAACATGGAAATATCTACACCGCTATCTGTATGAACATGGAAATAGCTACACCGCTATCTGTATGAACATGGGAATATCTACACCACTATCTGTATGAACATGGAAATATCTACACCGCTATCTGTATGAACATGGAAATATCTTCACCGCTATCAGTATGAACATGGATATATCTACACAGCCATCTGGATGAACATGGAAATATCTACACCGCTATCTGTATGAACATGGAAATAGCTACACCGCTATCTGTATGAACATGGAAATACCTACACCGCTATCTGTATGAACATGGAAATATCTACACCGCTATCTGTATGAACATGGAAATATCTTCACCGCCATCTGTATGAAAATGGATATATCTACAGAGCCATCTTGATGAACATGGAAATATCTACACAGCTATCTGTATGAACATGGAAATTTATACACCGCTATCTGTGTAAACATGCATACATCTACACCGCTATCTGTATAAACATGGAAATACCTACACCGCTATCTGTATGAACATGGAAATATCTACACCGCTATCTGTTTGAACATGGAAATATCTACACCGCTTTCTGCATAAAAATGGAAATATCTACACAGCTATCTGCATATACATGGAAATATCTTCAAAGCTATCTCTTTAAACATGGAAATAACTACACCGGTATCTCTATAAACATGGAAATATCTACACCGCCATCTGTATGAACATGGAAATATCTGCACTGCCATCTGTATGAACATATAAATACCTACACCGCCATCTGTATTAAGTTGGAGATATCTACACCGCTATCTGTATAAACCTGGAAATATCTACACCGCTACCTGTATAAACTTGGAAATATCAGCACCGCTCTCTGTATGAACTCGGAAATATCTACACCGCCATCTGTACGAACATGGAAATATCTACAAAGCTATCTGTATGAACATGGAAATAGCTACACCGCCATCTGTATTAACAAGGAAATATCTACACCACTATCTGTATGAACATGGAAATATCTACACCGCTATCTGTGAAAACATGCATATATCTTCACCGCTATCTGTATAAACATGGAAATATCTACACCGCTATCTGTATGAACATGGAAATAGCTACACCGCTATCTGTATGAACATGGAAATATCTACACCGCTATCTGTATGAACAGGGATATATCTACACAGCCATCTGGATGAACAAGGAAATATCTGCACCGCTATCTGTGTAAACATGCATACATCTTCACCGCTATCTATATAAACATGGAAATATCTACACCACTATCTGTATGAACATGCAAATATCTACACCGCTACCTGTATAAACATGGAAATATCAGCACCGCTATCTGTATGAACATGGAAATAGCTACACCGCTATCTGTATGAACATGCAAATATCTACACCACTATCTGTATGAACATGGAAATATCTACACCACTATCTGTATGTACATGGATATATCTACACAGCCATCTGGATGAACATGGAAATATCTACACCACTATCTGTATGAACATGGAAATATCTACACCGCTATCTGTGAAAACATGCATATATCTTCACCGCTATCTGTATAAACTTGGAAATATCTACACCGCTATCTGTATGAACATGGAAATAGCTACACCGCTATCTGTATGAACATGGAAATATCTACACCGCTATCTGTATGAACAGGGAAATATCTACACAGCCATCTGGATGAACATGGAAATATCTACACCAGTATCTGTATGAACATGGAAATATCTGCACCGCTATATGTGTAAACATGCATACACCTTCACCGCTATCAGTATAAACATGGAAATATCTACACCGCTATC
Organism: Gorilla gorilla gorilla; assembly: GCF_029281585.2. Lineage (NCBI taxonomy): Eukaryota > Metazoa > Chordata > Mammalia > Primates > Hominidae > Gorilla > Gorilla gorilla. The sequence goes on from NC_073248.2 coordinate 2,560,740, forward strand.
TGTATGAACATGGAAATAGCTACACCGCTATCTGTATGAACATGGAAATATCTACACCGCTATCTGTATGAACATGGATATATCTACACAGCCATCTGGATGAACATGGAAATATCTACACCGCTATCTGTGTAAACATTGATACATCTTCACCGCTATCTGTATAAACATGGAAATATCAACACCGCTATCTGTATGAACATTGAAATATCTTCACCGCTATCTGTATGAACATGGAAATACCTACACCGCTATCTGTTTGAACATGGAAATATCTACACCGCTATCTGCATGAAAATGGAAATATCTACACTGCTATCTGCATATACATGGAAATATCTACACAGCTATCTCTTTACACATGGAAATAACTACACCGCTATCTGTATGAACATGAAAATATCCACACCGCCATCTGTATGAATATGGAAATATCTGCACCACCATCTGTATGAACATATAAATATCTACACCGCCATCTGTATTAAGATGGAGATATCTACACCGCTATCTGTATAAACATGGAAATATCTACACCGCTACCTGTATAAACATAGAAATTTCAGCACCGCTATCTGTATAAACATGGAAATATCTACACCACTACCTCTATAAACATGGAAATATCAGCACCGCTATCTGTATGAACATGGAAATATCTACACCACTATCTGTATGAACATGGAAATATCTACACCGCTATCTGTATAAACATGGAAATATCTACACCACTATCTGTATAAACATGGAAATATCTACACCGCTACCTGTATAAACATGGAAATATCAGCACCGCTATCTGTATGAACATGGAAATATCTACACCGCTATCTGTATGAACATGGAAATATCTACACCGCTATCTCTATGAACATGGAAATATCTACACCGCTACCTGTATAAACATGGAAATATCAGCACCGCTATCTGTTTGAACATGGAAATATCTACACCGCTATCTGCATGAAAATGGAAATATCTACAAAGCTATCTGCATATACATGGAAATATCTACACAGCTATCTCTTTACACATGGAAATAACTACACAGCTATATCTATAAACATGGAAATATCTACACCGCCATCTGTATGAACATGGAAATATCTGCACCGCCATCTGTATGAACATATAAATATCTACACCGCCATCTGTATTAAGAAGGAAATATCTAAACCGCTGTTTAAACATGGAAATATCTACACCGCTGCCTGTATAAACATGGAAATATCAGCACCGCTCTCTGTAAGAGAATGGAAATATCTACACCGCTATCTGTATGAACATGGAAATATCTACACTGCTATCTGTATGAACATGGAAATAGCTACACCGTTATCTGTATGAACATGGAAATAGCTACACCGCTATCTGTATGAACATGGAAATAGCTACACCGTTATCTGTATCAACATGGAAATAGCTACACCGCTATCTGTATGAACATGGAAGTATCTACACCGCTATCTGTATGAACATGGATATATCTACACAGCCATCTGGATGAACATGGAAATATCTACACCGCTATCTGTATGAACATGGAAATATCTACACCGCTATCTGTGTGAACATGGATATATCTACACAGCCATCAGGATGAACATGGAAATATCTACACCGCTATCTGTGTAAACATGCATACATCTTCACCGCTATCTGTAAAAACATGGAAATATCTACACCGCTATCTGTTTGAACATGGAAATATCTACACCGCTATCTGCATGAAAATGGAAATATCTACACAGCTATCTGCATATACATGGAAATATCTACACAGCTATCTCTTTACACATGGAAATAACTACACCGCTATCTGTATGAACATGGAAATATCTACACCGCCATCTGTATGAACATGGAAATATCTGCACCGCCATCTGTATGAACATATAAATATCTACACCGCCATCTGTATTAAGATGGAGATATCTACACCGCTATCTGTATAAACATGGAAATATCTACACCGCTATCTGTATAAACAGGGAAATATCTACACCACTATCTGTATAAACATGGAAATATCAGCACCGCTACCTTTATGAACATGGAAATATCAGCCCCTCTATCTGTATGAACATGGAAGTATCTACACCGCTATCAGTATGAACATGGAAATATCTACACCGCTATCTGTATGAACATGGAAATACCTTCACCGCCATTTGTATGAACATGGATATATCTACACAGCCATCTGGATGAACATGGAAATATCTACACCGCTATCTGTATGAACATGGAAATAGCTACACCGCTATCTGTATGAACATGGAAATATCTACACCGCTATCTGTATGAACATGGAAATATCTACACCACTATCTGTATGAACATGGAAATATCTACACCGCTATCTGTATGAACATGGAAATATCTTCACCGCTATCAGTATGAACATGTATATATCTACACAGCCATCTGGATGAACATGGAAATATCTACACCGCTATCTGTATGAACATGGAAATAGCTACACCGCTGTCTGTATGAACATGGAAATATCTACACCGCTATCTGTATGAACATGGAAATATCTTCACCGCTATCTGTATGAACATGGAAATATCTACACCGCTATCTGTATGAACATGGAAATATCTACAACGCTATCTGTTTGAACATGGAAATATCTACACCGCTATCTGCATGAAAATGAAAATATTTACACAGCTAACTGCATATACATGGAAATATCTACACAGCTATCTCTTTACCCATGGAAATAACTACACCGCTATCTCTATGAACATGGAAATATCTACACCGCCATCTGTATGAACATGGAAATATCTGCACCGCCATCTGTATGAACATATAAATATCTACACCGCCATCTGTATTAAGATGGAGATATCTACACCGCTATCTGTATAAACATGGAAATATCTACACCGCTATCTGTATAAACAGGGAAATATCTACACCACTATCTGTATAAACATGGAAATATCAGCACCGCTACCTTTATGAACATGGAAATATCAGACCCTCTATCTGTATGAACATGGAAGTATCTACACCGCTATCAGTATGAACATGGAAATATCTACACCGCTCTCTGTATGAACATGGAAATACCTTCACCGCCATCTGTATGAACATGGATATATCTACACAGCCATCTGTATGAACAAGGAAATATCTACACCACTATCTCTATGAACATGGAAATATCTACACCGCTATCTGTGAAAACATGCATATACCTTCACCGCTATCTGTATAAACATGGAAATATCTACACCGCTATCTGTATGAACATGGAAATAGCTACATCGCTATCTGTATGAACATGGAAATATCTTCACCGCTATCTGTATGAACAGGGATATATCTACACAGCCATCTAGATGAACAAGGAAATATCTGCACCGCTATCTGTGTAAACATGCATACATCTTCACCGCTATCTATATAAACCTGGAAATATCTACACCACTATCTGTATGAACATGGAAATATCTACACCGCTACCTGTATAAACATGGAAATATCAGCACCGCTATCTGTATGAACATGGAAATAGCTACACTGCTATCTGTATAAACATGGAAATATGTACACCGCTACCTGTATAAACATGGAAATATCAGCACCGCTATCGATATGAAAATGGCAATATCTACACGGCTATCTGTATGAACATGGAAATATCTACACCACTATCTGTATGAACATGGAAATATCTACACCGCTATCTGTGTAAACATGCATACATCTTCACCGCTATCAGTATAAACATGGAAATATCTACACCGCTATCTGTATGAACATGGAAATAGCTACACCGCTATCTGTATGAACATGGAAATATCTACACCACTATCTGTATGAACATGGATATATCTACACAGCCATCTGGATGAACATGGAAATATCTACACCGCTATCTGTGTAAACATGCATACATCTTCATCGCTATCTGTATAAACATGGAAATATCTACACCGCTATCTGTATGAACATTGAAATAGCTACACCGCTATCTGTATGAACATGGAAATATCTACACCGCTATCTGTATGAACATGGATATATCTACACAGCCATCTGGATGAACATGGAAATATCTACACCGCTATCTGTGTAAACATGCATACATCTTCACCGCTATCTGTATAAACATGGAAATATCTACACCGCTATCTGTATGAACATTGAAATATCTACACCGCTATCTGTATGAACATGGAAATACCTACACCGCTATCTGTTTGAACATGGAAATATCTACACTGCTATCTGCATGAAAATGGAAATATCTACACTGCTATCTGCATATACATGGAAATATCTACACAGCTATCTCTTTACACATGGAAATAACTAGACCGCTATCTGTATGAACATGGAAATATCCACACCGCCATCTGTATGAACATGGAAATATCTTCACCACCATCTGTATGAACATATAAATATCTACAACGCCATCTGTATTAAGATGGAGATATCTACACCGCTATCTGTATAAACATGGAAATATCAGCACCGCTATCTGTATAAACATGGAAACATCTACACCACTATCTGTATGAGCATGGAAATATCTACACCGCTATCTGTATGAACATGGAAATATCTACACCGCTATCTGTATAAACATGGAAATATCTACACCGCTACCTGTATAAACATGGAAATATCAGCACCGCTATCTGTATGAACATGGAAATATCTATACCGCTATCTGTATGAACGTGGAAATATCTACACCGCTATCTATATGAACATGGAAATATCTACACCGCTACCTGTATTAACATGGAAATATCAGCACCGCTATCTGTTTGAACATGGAAATATCTACACCGCTATCTGCATGAAAATGGAAATATCTGCAAACCTATCTGCATATACATGGAAATATCTACAGAGCTATCTCTTTACACATGGAAATAACTACACCACTATATCTATAAACATGGAAATATCTACACCGCCATCTGTATGAACATGGAAATATCTGCACCGCCAACTGTATGAAAATATAAATATCTACACCGCAATCTGTATTAAGAAGGAAATATCTAAACCGATGTTTAAACATGGAAATATCTACACCGCTGCCTGTATAAACATGGAAATATCAGCACCGCTCTCTGTAAGAGAATGGAAATATCTACACCGCTATCTGTATGAACATGGAAATATCTACACTGATATCTGTATGAACATGGAAATAGCTACACCGTTATCTGTATGAACATGGAAATAGCTACACCGCTATCTGTATGAACTTGGAAATATCTACACCGCTATCTGTATGAACATGGAAATAGCTACACCGTTATCTGTATCAACATGGAAATAGCTACACCGCTATCTGTATGAACATGGAAGTATCTACACCGCTATCAGTATGAACATGGAAATATCTACACCGCTATCTGTATGAACATGGAAATACCTTCACCGCCATCTGTATGAACATGGATATATCTACACAGCCATCTGGATGAACATGGAAATATCTACACCGCTATCTGTATGAACATGGAAATATCTACACCGCTATCTGTATGAACATGGAAATTTATACACCGCTATCTGTGTAAACATGCATACATCTTCACCGCTATCTGTATAAACATGGAAATATCTACACCGCTATCTGTATGAACATGGAAATATCTACACAGCTATCTGCATATACATGGAAATACCTTCAAAGCTATCTCATTACACATGGAAATAACTACACCGGTATCTCTATAAACATGGAAATATCTACACCGCCATCTGTATGAACATGGAAATATCTGCATTGCCATCTGTATGAACATATAAATAACTACACCGCCATCTGTATTAAGATGGAGATATCTACACCGCTATCTGTGTAAACCTGGAAATATCTACACCGCTACCTGTATAAACATGGAAATATCAGCACCGCTCTCTGTATGAACTCGGAAATATCTACACCGCTATCTGTACGAACATGGAAATATCTACACCGCTATCTGTATGAACATGGAAATAGCTACACCGCTATCTGTATGAACAAGGACATATCTACACCACTATCTGTATGAACATGGAAATATCTACACCGCTATCTGTGAAAACATGCATATATCTTCACCGCTATCTGTATAAACATGGAAATATCTACACCGCTATCTGTATGAACATGGAAATAGCTACACCGCTATCTGTATGAACATGGAAATATCTACACCGCTATCTGTATGAACAGGGATATATCTACACAGCCATCTGGATGAACATGGAAATATCTGCACCGCTATCTGTGTAAACATGCATACATCTTCACCGCTATCTATATAAACATGGAAATATCTACACCACTATCTGTATGAACATGCAAATATCTACACCGCTACCTGTATAAACATGGAAATATCAGCACCGCTATCTGTATGAACATGGAAATAGCTACACCGCTATCTGTATGAACATGGAAATATCTACACCGCTATCTGTATGAACATGGAAATATCTTCACTGCTATCAGTATGAACATGGATATATCTACACAGCCATCTGGATGAACATGTAAATATCTACACCGCTATCTGTATGAACATGGAAATAGCTACACCGCTATCTGTATGAACATGGAAATATCTACACCGCTATCTGTATGAACATGGAAATCTCTACACCGCTATCTGTATGAACATGGAAATATCTTCACCGCCATCTGTATGAACATGGATATATCTACAGAGCCATCTTGATGAACATGGAAATATCTACACAGCTATCTGTATGAACATGGAAATTTATACACCGCTATCTGTGTAAACATGCATACATCTTCACCGCTATCTGTATAAACATGGAAATATCTACACCGCTATCTGTATGAACATGGAAATATCTACTCCGCTATCTGTTTGAACATGGAAATATCTACACCGCTTTCTGCATAAAAATGGAAATATCTACACAGCTATCTGCATATACATGGAAATATCTTCAAAGCTATCTCTTTACACATGGAAATAACTACACCGATATCTCTATAACCATGGAAATATCTACACCGCCATCTGTATGAACATGGAAATATCAGCACCGCTATCTGTATGAACATGGAAATATCTACACCGCTATCTGTGTAAACATGCATACATCTTCACCGCTATCTGTATGAACATGGAAATATCTTCACCGCTATCTGTATGAAGATGGAAATATCCACACCGCCATCTGTATGAACATGGAAATATCTTCACCACCATCTGTATGAACATATAAATATCTACAACGCCATCTGTATTAAGATGGAGATATCTACACCGCTATCTGTATAAACATGGAAATATCTACCCCGCTATCTGTATAAACATGGAAATATCTACACCGCTATCTGTATAAACATGGAAATATCTACACCACTACCTGTATAAACATGGAAATATCAGCACCGCTATCTGTATGAACATGGAAATATCTACACCACTATCGGTATGAGCATGGAAATATCTACACCGCTATCTGTATGAACATGGAAATATCTACACCACTATCTGTATAAACATGGAAATATCTACACCGCTACCTGTATAAACATGGAAATATCAGCACCGCTATCTGTATGAACATGGAAATATCTATAGCGCTATCTGTATGAACGTGGAAATATCTACACCGCTATCTATATGAACATGGAAATATCTACACCGCTACCTGTATTAACATGGAAATATCAGCACCGCTATCTGTTTGAACATGGAAATATCTACACCGCTATCTGCATGAAAATGGAAATATCTGCAAAGCTATCTGCATATACATGGAAATATCTACACAGCTATCTCTTTACACATGGAAATAACTACACCACTATATCTATAAACATGGAAATATCTACACCGCCATCTGTATGAACATGGAAATATCTGCACCGCCATCTGTATGAAAATATAAATATCTACACCGCAATCTGTATTAAGAAGGAAATATCTAAACCGATGTTTAAACATGGAAATATCTACACCGCTGCCTGTATAAACATGGAAATATCAGCACCACTCTCTGTAAGAGAATGGAAATATCTACACCGCCATCTGTATGAACATGGAAATATCTACACTGCTATCTGTATGAACATGGAAATAGCTACACCGTTATCTGTATGAACATGGAAATAGCTACACCGCTATCTGTATGAACTTGGAAATATCTACACCGCTATCTGTATGAACATGGAAATAGCTACACCGTTATCTGTATCAACATGGAAATAGCTACACCGCTATCTGTATGAACATGGAAGTATCTACACCGCTATCAGTATGAACATGGAAATATCTACACCGCTATCTGTATGAACATGGAAATACCTTCACCGCCATCTGTATGAACATGGATATATCTACACAGCCATCTGGATGAACATGGAAATATCTACACCGCTATCTGTATGAACATGGAAATAGCTACACCGCTATCTGTATGAACATGGAAATATCTACACCACTATCTGTATGAACATGGAAATATCTACACCGATATCTCTATGAACATGGAAATATCTTCACCACTATCAGTATGAACATGGATATATCTACACAGCCATCTGGATGAACATGGAAATATCTACACCGCTATCTGTATGAACATGGAAATAGCTACACCGCTATCTGTATGAACATGGAAATATCTACACCGCTATCTGTATGAACATGGAAATATCTACACCGCTATCTGTATGAACATGGAAATATCTTCACCGCCATCTGTATGAACATGGATATATCTACAGAGCCATCTTGATGAACATGGAAATATCTACACAGCTATCTGTATGAACATGGAAATTTATACACCGCTATCTGTGTAAACATGCATACATCTTCACCGCTATCTGTATAAACATGGAAATATCTACACCGCTATCTGTATGAACATGGAAATATCTACACCGCTATCTGTTTGAACATGGAAATATCTACACCGCTTTCTGCATAAAAATGGAAATATCTACACAGCTATCTGCATATACATGGAAATATCTTCAAAGCTATCTCTTTACACATGGAAATAACTACACCGGTATCTCTATAAACATGGAAATATCTACACCGCCATCTGTATGAACATGGAAATATCTGCATTGCCATCTGTATGAACATATAAATACCTACACCGCCATCTGTATTAAGTTGGAGATATCTACACCGCTATCTGTATAAACCTGGAAATATCTACTCCGCTACCTGTATAAACGTGGAAATATCAGCACCGCTCTCTGTATGAACTCGGAAATATCTACACCGCTATCTGTACGAACATGGAAATATCTACACCGCTATCTGTATGAACATTTAAATAGCTACACCGCTATCTGTATGAACAAGGAAATATCTACACCACTATCTGTATGAACATGGAAATATCTACACCGCTATCTGTGAAAACATGCATATATCTTCACGGCTATCTGTATAAACTTGGAAATATCTACACCGCTATCTGTATGAACATGGAAATAGCTACAATGCTATCTGTATGAACATGGAAATATCTACACCGCTATCTGTATGAACATGGATATATCTACACAGCCATCTGGATGAACATGGAAATATCTACACCGCTATCTGTGTAAACATTGATACATCTTCACCGCAATCTGTATAAACATGGAAATATCTACACCGCTATCTGTATGAACATTGAAATATCTACACCGCTATCTGTATGAACATGGAAATACCTACACCGCTATCTGTTTGAACATGGAAATATCTACACCGCTATCTGCATGAAAATGGAAATATCTACACTGCTATCTGCATATACATGGAAATATCTACACAGCTATCTCTTTACACATGGAAATAACTACACCGCTATCTGTATGAACATGGAAATATCCACACCGCCATCTGTATGAACATGGAAATATCTGCACCGCCATCTGTATGAACATATAAATATCTACACCGCCATCTGTATTAAGATGGAGATATCTACACCGCTATCTGTATAAACATGGAAATATCTACACCGCTATCTGTATAAACATGGAAATATCTACACCGCTATCTGTGTAAACATGGAAATATCTACACCGCTACCTGTATAAACATGGAAATATCAGCACCGCTCTCTGTATGAACTCGGAAATATCTACACCGCTATCTGTACGAACATGGAAATATCTACACCGCTATCTGTAGGAACATGGAAATAGCTACACCGCTATCTGTATGAACAAGGAAATATCTACACCACTATCTGTATGAACATGGAAATATCTACACCGCTATCTGTGAAAACATGCATATATCTTCACCGCTATCTGTATAAACATGGAAATATCTACACCGCTATCTGTATAAACATGGAAATAGCTACACCGCTATCTGTATGAACATGGAAATATCTACACCGCTATCTGTATGAACATGGATATATCTACAAAGCCATCTGGATGAACATGGAAATATCTCCACAGCTATCTGTGTAAACATGCTTACATCTTCACCGCTATCTATATAAACATGGAAATATCTACACCACTATCTGTATGAACATGCAAATATCTACACCGCTACCTGTATAAACATGGAAATATCAGCACCGCTATCTGTATGAACATGGAAATTGCTACACCGCTATCTGTATGAACATGCAAATATCTACACCACTATCTGTATGAACATGGAAATATCTACACCACTATCTGTATGAACATGGATATATCTACACAGCCATCTTTATGAACATGGAAATATCTACACCACTATCTGTATGAACATGGAAATATCTACACCGCTATCTGTGTAAACATGCATACATCTTCACCGCTATCAGTATAAACATGGAAATATCTACACCGCTATCTGTATGAACATGGAAATAGCTACACCGCTATCTGTATGAACATGGAAATATCTACACCGCTATCTGTATGAACATGGATATATCTACACAGCCATCTGGATGAACATGGAAATATCTACACCGCTATCTGTGTAAACATGCATACATCTTCACCGCTATCTGTATAAACATGGAAATATCTACACCGCTATCTGTATGAACATTGAAATATCTACACCGCTATCTGTATGAACATGGAAATACCTAAACCGCTATCTGTTTGAACATGGAAATATCTACACTGCTATCTGCATGAAAATGGAAATATCTACAAGCTATCTGCATATACATGGAAATATCTACACAGCTATCTCTTTACACATGGAAATAACTACACCGCTATCTGTATGAACATGGAAATATCCACACCGCCATCTGTATGAACATGGAAATATCTTCACCACCATCTGTATGAACATATAAATATCTACAACGCCATCTGTATTAAGATGGAGATATCTACACCGCTATCTGTATAAACATGGAAATATCTACACCGCTATCTGTATAAACATGGAAATACCTACACCGCTATCTGTATAAACATGGAAATATCTACACCACTACCTGTATAAACATGGAAATATCAGCACCGCTATCTGTATGAACATGGAAATATCTACACCACTATCTGTATGAGCATGGAAATATCTACACCGCTATCTGTATAAACATGGAAATATCTACACCGCTATCTGTATAAACATGGAAATATCTACACCGCTACCTGTATAAACATGGAAATATCAGCACCTCTATCTGTATGAACATGGAAATATCTATACCGCTATCTGTATGAACATGGAAATATCTACACCGCTATCTATATGAACATGGAAATATCTACACCGCTACCTGTATTAACATGGAAATATCAGCACCGCTATCTGTTTGAACATGGAAATATCTACACCGCTATCTGCATGAAAATGGAAATATCTGCAAAGCTATCTGCATATACATGGAAATATCTACACAGCTATCTCTTTACACATGGAAATAACTACACCACTATATCTATAAACATGGAAATATCTACACCGCCATCTGTATGAACATGGAAATATCTGCACCGCCATCTGTATGAAAATATAAATATCTACACCGCAATCTGTATTAAGAAGGAAATATCTAAACCGATGTTTAAACATGGAAATATCTACACCGCTGCCTGTATAAACATGGAAATATCAGCACCGCTCTCTGTAAGAGAATGGAAATATCTACACCGCCATCTGTATGAACATGGAAATATCTACACTGCTATCTGTATGAACATGGAAATAGCTACACCGTTATCTGTATGAACATGGAAATAGCTACACCGCTATCTGTATGAACTTGGAAATATCTACACCGCTATCTGTATGAACATGGAAATAGCTACACCGTTATCTGTATCAACATGGAAATAGCTACACCGCTATCTGTATGAACATGGAAGTATCTACACCGCTATCAGTATGAACATGGAAATATCTACACCGCTATCTGTATGAACATGGAAATACCTTCACCGCCATCTGTATGAACATGGATATATCTACACAGCCATCTGGATGAACATGGAAATATCTACACCGCTATCTGTATGAACATGGAAATAGCTACACCGCTATCTGTATGAACATGGAAATATCTACACCACTATCTGTATGAACATGGAAATATCTACACCGATATCTGTATGAACATGGAAATATCTTCACCGCTATCAGTATGAACATGGATATATCTACACAGCCATCTGGATGAACATGGAAATATCTACACCGCCATCTGTATGAACATGGAAATAGCTACACCGCTATCTGTATGAACAGGGAAATATCTACACCGCTATCTGTATGAACATGGAAATATCTACACCGCTATCTGTATGAACATGCAAATATCCACACCGCCATCTGTATGAACATGGAAATATCTTCACCACCATCTGTATGAACATACAAATATCTACAACGCCATCTGTATTAAGATGGAGATATCTACACCGCTATCTGTGTAAACCTGGAAATATCTACACCGCTACCTGTATAAACATGGAAATATCAGCACCGCTCTCTGTATGAACTCGGAAATATCTACACCGCTATCTGTACGAACATGGAAATATCTACACCGCTATCTGTATGAACATGGAAATAGCTACACCGCTATCTGTATGAACAAGGACATATCTACACCACTATCTGTATGAACATGGAAATATCTACACCGCTATCTGTGAAAACATGCATATATCTTCACCGCTATCTGTATAAACATGGAAATATCTACACCGCTATCTGTATGAACATGGAAATAGCTACACCGCTATCTGTATGAACATGGAAATATCTACACCGCTATCTGTATGAACAGGGATATATCTACACAGCCATCTGGATGAACATGGAAATATCTGCACCGCTATCTGTGTAAACATGCATACAACTTCACCGCTATCTATATAAACATGGAAATATCTACACCACTATCTGTATGAACATGCAAATATCTACACCGCTACCTGTATAAACATGGAAATATCAGCACCGCTATCTGTATGAACATGGAAATAGCTACAGCGCTATCTGTATGAACATGGAAATATCTACACCGCTATCTGTATGAACATGGAAATATCTTCACTGCTATCAGTATGAACATGGATATATCTACACAGCCATCTGGATGAACATGTAAATATCTACACCGCTATCTGTATGAACATGGAAATAGCTACACCGCTATCTGTATGAACATGGAAATATCTACACCGCTATCTGTATGAACATGGAAATATCTACACCGCTATCTGTATGAACATGGAAATATCTTCACCGCCATCTGTATGAACATGGATATATCTACAGAGCCATCTTGATGAACATGGAAATATCTACACAGCTATCTGTATGAACATGGAAATTTATACACCGCTATCTGTGTAAACATGCATACATCTTCACCGCTATCTGTATAAACATGGAAATATCTACACCGCTATCTGTATGAACATGGAAATATCTACACCGCTATCTGTTTGAACATGGAAATATCTACACCGCTATCTGCATGAAAATGGAAATATCTACACAGCTATCTGCATATACATGGAAATATCTACACAGCTATCTCTTTACACATGGAAATAACTACACCGCTATCTGTATGAACATGGAAATATCTACACCGCCATCTGTATGAACATGGAAATATCTGCACCGCCATCTGTATGAACATATAAATATCTACACCGCCATCTGTATTAAGATGGAGATATCTACACCGCTATCTGTATAAACATGGAAATATCTACACCGCTATCTGTATAAACAGGGAAATATCTACACCACTATCTGTATAAACATGGAAATATCAGCACCGCTACCTTTACGAACATGGAAATATCAGCCCCTCTATCTGTATGAACATGGAAGTATCTACACCGCTATCAGTATGAACATGGAAATATCTACACCGCTATCTGTATGAACATGGAAATACCTTCACCGCCATTTGTATGAACATGGATATATCTACACAGCCATCTGGATGAACATGGAAATATCTACACCGCTATCTGTATGAACATGGAAATAGCTACACCGCTATCTGTATGAACATGGAAATATCTACACCACTATCTGTATGAACATGGAAATATCTTCACCGCTATCTGTATGAACATGGAAATATCTTCACCGCTATCAGTATGAACATGGATATATCTACACAGCCATCTGGATGAACATGGAAATATCTACACCGCTATCTGTATGAACATGGAAATAGCTACACCTCTGTCTGTATGAACATGGAAATATCTACACCGCTATCTGTATGAACATGGAAATATCTACACCGCTATCTGTATGAACATGGAAATATCTTCACCGCCATCTGTTTGAACATGGATATATCTACAGAGCCATCTTGATGAACATGGAAATATCTACACAGCTATCTGTATGAACATGGAAATTTATACACCGCTATCTGTGTAAACATGCATACATCTTCACCGCTATCTGTATAAACATGGAAATATCTACACTGCTATCTGTATGAACATGGAAATATCTACACCGCTATCTGTTTGAACATGGAAATATCTACTCCGCTTTCTGCATAAAATTGTAAATATCTACACAGCTATCTGCATATACATGGAAATATCTTCAAAGCTATCTCTTTACACATGGAAATAACTACACCGGTATCTCTATAAACATGGAAATATCTACACCGCCATCTGTATGAACATGGAAATATCTGCATTGCCATCTGTATGAACATATAAATAACTACAACGCCGTCTGTATTAAGATGGAGATATCTACACCGCTATCTGTATAAACCTGGAAATATCTACACCGCTACCTGTATAAACATGGAAATATCAGCACCGCTCTCTGTATGAACTCAGAAATATCTACACCGCTATCTGTACGAACATGGAAATATCTACACCGCTATCTGTATGAACATGGAAATAGCTACACCGCTATCTGTATGAACAAGGAAATATCTACACCACTATCTGTATGAACATGGAAATATCTACACCGCTATCTGTGAAAACATGCATATATCTTCACCGCTATCTGTATAAACATGGAAATATCTACACCGCTATCTGTATGAACATGGAAATAGCTACACCGCTATCTGTATGAACATGGAAATATCTACACCGCTATCTGTATGAACAGGGATATATCTACACAGCCATCTGGATGAACAAGGAAATATCTGCACCGCTATCTGTGTAAACATGCATACATCTTCACCGCTATCTATATAAACATGGAAATATCTACACCACTATCTGTATGAACATGCAAATATCTACACCGCTACCTGTATAAACATGGAAATATCAGCACCGCTATCTGTATGAACATGGAAATAGCTACACCGCTATCTGTATGAACATGCAAATATCTACATCACTATCTGTATGAACATGGAAATATCTACACCACTATCTGTATGAACATGGATATATCTACACATCCATCTGGATGAACATGGAAATATCTACACCACTATCTGTATGAACATGGAAATATCTACACCGCTATCTGTCTAAACATGCATAAATCTTCACCGCTATCAGTATAAACACGGAAATATCTACACCGCTATCTGTATGAACATGGAAATAGCTACACCGCTATCTGAATGAACATGGAAATATCTACACCGCTATCTGTATGAACATGGATATATCTACACAGCCATCTGGATGAACATGGAAATATCTACACCGCTATCTGTGTAAACATTGATACACCTTCACCGCTATCTGTATAAACATGGAAATATCTACACCGCTATCTGTATGAACATTGAAATATCTACACCGCTATCTGTATGAACATGGAAATACCTACACCGCTATCTTTTTGAACATGGAAATATCTACACAGCTATCTGCATATACATGGAAATATCTACACTGCTATCTGCATATACATGGAAATATCTACACAGCTATCTCTTTACACATGGAAATAACTACACTGCTATCTGTATGAACATGGAAATATCCACACTGCCATCTGAATGAACATGGAAATATCTGCACCGCCATCTGTATGAACATATAAATATCTACACCGCCATCTGTATTAAGATGGAGATATCTACACTGCTATCTGTATAAACATGGAAATATCTACACCACTATCTGTATAAACATGGAAATATCAGCACCGCTACCTTTATGAATATGGAAATATCAGCCCCTCTATCTGTATGAAAATGGAAGTATCTACACCGCTATCAGTATGAACATGGAAATATCTACACCGCTATCTGTATGAACATGGAAATACCTTCACCGCCATCTGTATGAACATGGATATATCTACACAGCCATCTGGATGAACATGGAAATATCTACACCGCTATCTGTATGAACATGGAAATAGCTACACCGCTATCTGTATGAACATGGAAATATCTACACCACTATCTGTATGAACATGGAAATATCTACACCGCTATCTGTATGAACATGGAAATATCTACACCGCTATCTGTGTGAACATGGATATATCTACACAGCCATCAGGATGAACATGGAAATATCTACACCGCTATCAGTGTAAACATGCATACATCTTCACCGCTATCTGTAAAAACATGGAAATATCTACACCGCTATCTGTTTGAACATGGAAATATCTACACCGCTATCTGCATGAAAATGGAAATATCTACACAGCTATCTGCATATACATGGAAATATCTACACAGCTATCTCTTTACACATGGAAATAACTACACCGCTATCTGTATGAACATGGAAATATCTACACCGCCATCTGTATGAACATGGAAATATCTGCACCGCCATCTGTATGAACATATAAATATCTACACCGCCATCTGTATTAAGATGGAGATATCTACACCGCTATCTGTATAAACATGGAAATATCTACACCGCTATCTGTATAAACAGGGAAATATCTACACCACTATCTGTATAAACATGGAAATATCAGCACCGCTACCTTTACGAACATGGAAATATCAGCCCCTCTATCTGTATGAACATGGAAGTATCTACACCGCTATCAGTATGAACATGGAAATATCTACACCGCTATCTGTATGAACATGGAAATACCTTCACCGCCATTTGTATGAACATGGATATATCTACACAGCCATCTGGATGAACATGGAAATATCTACACCGCTATCTGTATGAACATGGAAATAGCTACACCGCTATCTGTATGAACATGGAAATATCTACACCACTATCTGTATGAACATGGAAATATCTACACCGCTATCTGTATGAACATGGAAATATCTTCACCGCTATCAGTATGAACATGGATATATCTACACAGCCATCTGGATGAATATGGAAATATCTACACCGCTATCTGTATGAACATGGAAATAGCTACACCGCTGTCTGTATGAACATGGAAATATCTACACCGCTATCTGTATGAACATGGAAATATCTACACCGCTATCTGTATGAACATGGAAATATCTTCACCGCCATCTGTATGAACATGGATATATCTACAGAGCCATCTTGATGAACATGGAAATATCTACACAGCTATCTGTATGAACATGGAAATTTATACACCGCTATCTGTGTAAACATGCATACATCTTCACCGCTATCTGTATAAACATGGAAATATCTACACCGCTATCTGTATGAACATGGAAATATCTACACCGCTATCTGTTTGAACATGGAAATATCTACTCCGCTTTCTGCATAAAAATGTAAATATCTACACAGCTATCTGCATATACATGGAAATATTTTCAAAGCTATCTCTTTACACATGGAAATAACTACACCGGTATATCTATAAACATGGAAATATCTACACCGCCATCTGTATGAACATGGAAATATCTGCATTGCCATCTGTATGAACATATAAATACCTACACCGCCATCTGTATTAAGTTGGAGATATCTACACCGCTATCTGTATAAACCTGGAAATATCTACACCGCTACCTGTATAAACTTGGAAATATCAGCACCGCTCTCTGTATGAACTCGGAAATATCTACACCGCTATCTGTACGAACATGGAAATATCTACACCGCTATCTGTATGAACATGGAAATAGCTACACCGCTATCTGTATGAACAAGGACATATCTACACCACTATCTGTATGAACATGGAAATATCTACACCACTATCTGTATGAACATGGAAATATCTACACCGCTATCTGTGAAAACATGCATATATCTTCACCGCTATCTGTATAAACTTGGAAATATCTACACCGCTATCTGTATGAACATGGAAATAGCTACACCGCTATCTGTATGAACATGGAAATATCTACACCGCTATCTGTATGAACAGGGATATATCTACACAGCCATCTGGATGAACATGGAAATATCTGCACCGCTATCTGTATAAACATGCATACATCTTCACCGCTATCTATATAAAGATGGAAATATCTACACCACTATCTGTATGAACATGCAAATATCTACACCGCTACCTGTATAAACATGGAAATATCAGCACCGCTATCTGTATGAACATGGAAATAGCTAAACCGCTATCTGTATGAAGATGCAAATATCTACACCACTATCTGTATGAACATGGAAATATCTACACCACTATCTGTATGAACATGGATATATCTACACAGCCATCTGGATGAACATGGAAATATCTACACCACTATCTGAATGAACATGGAAATATCTACACCGCTATCTGTGTAAACATGCATACATCTTCACCGCTATCAGTATAAACATGGAAATATCTACACCGCTATCTGTATGAACATGGAAATAGCTACACCGCTATCTGTATGAAAATTGAAATATCTACACCGCTATCTGTATGAACATGGATATATCTACACAGCCATCTGGATGAACATGGAAATATCTACACCGCTATCTGTGTAAACATTGATACATCGTCACCGCTATCTGTATAAACATGGAAATATCTACACCGCTATCTGTATGAACATTGAAATATCTACACCACTATCTGTATGAACATGGAAATACCTACACCGCTATCTGTTTGAACATGGAAATATCTACACCGCTATCTGCATGAAAATGGAAATATCTACAGTGCAATCTGCATATACATGGAAATATCTACACAGCTATCTCTTTACACATGGAAATAACTACACCGCTATCTGTATGAACATGGAAATATCCACACCGCCATCTGTATGAACATGGAAATATCTGCACCGTCATCTGTATGAACATATAAATATCTACACCGCCATCTGTATTAAAATGGAGATATCTACACCGCTATCTCTATAAACATGGAAATATCGACACCGCTATCTGTATAAACATGGAAATATCTACACCGCTATCTGTATAAACATGGAAATATCTACACCACTACCTGTATAAACATGGAAATATCAGCACCGCTATCTGTATGAACATGGAAATATCTACACCGCTATCTGTGTGAACATGGAAATATATACGCAGCTATCTGTATAAACATGGAAATATCTACACCGCTATCTGTATAAACATGGAAATATCTACACCGCTATGTGTATGAACATGGAAATAACTACACCGCTATCTGTATGAACATGGAAATATCTACACCACTGTCTGTTTGAACATGGAAATATCTACACCACTATCTGCATGAAAATGGAAATATCTACACTGCTATCTGCATATACATGGAAATATCTACACAGCTATCTCTTTACACAGGGAAATAACTACACCGCTATCTGTATGAACATGGAAATATCCACACCGCCATCTGTATTAACATGGAAATATCTGCACCGCCATCTGTATGAACATATAAATATCTGCACCGCCATCTGTATTAAGATGGAGATATCTACACCGCTATCTGCATAAACATGGAAATATCTACACCGCTATCTGTAGAAAAATGGAAATGTATACACCGCTATCTGTATAAACATGGAAATATCTACACCGCTACCTGTATAAGCATGGAAATATCAGCACCGCTATCAGTATGAACATGGAAATATCTACACCGCTATCTGTATGAACATGGAAATAATTACACCGCTATCTGTATGAACATGGAAATGTCTACACCGCAATCAGTATGAACATGGAAATATCTACACCGCTATCTGTATGAACATGGATATATCTACACAGCCCTCTGGATGAACATGGAAATATCCACACCGCTATCTGTGTAAACATGCATACATCTTCACCGCTATCTGTATAAACATGGAAATATCTACATTGCTATCTGTATGAACATGGAAATATCTACACCGCTATCTGTTTGAAGATGGAAATATATACACCGCTATCTGCATGAAAATGGAAATAACTACACAGCTATCTGCAAATACATGGAAATATCTACACAGCTATCTCTTTACACATGGAAATAACTACACCGCTATCTGTATGAACATGGAAATATCTACACCGCCATCTGTATGAACATGGAAATATCTGCACCGCCATCTGTATGAACATATAAATATCTACACCGCCATCTGTATTAAGATGGAGATATCTACACCGCTATCTGAATAAACATGGAAATATCTACACCGCTATCTGTATAAACATGGAAATATCTACACCGCTATCTGTATAAACATGGAAATATCTACACAGCTACCTGTATAAACATGGAAATATCAGCACCGCTATCTGTATGAACATGGAAATATCTACACTGCTATCTGTATGAACATGGAAATATCTACACCGCTATCTGTACGAACATGGAAATATCTACAAAGCTATCTGAATGAACATGGAAATATGTACACCGCTATCTGTTTGAACATGTAAATATCTACATCGCAATCTGCATGAAAATGGAAATATCTACAAAGCTATCTGCATATACATGGAAATATCTACACAGCTATCTCTTTACACATGGAAATAACTACACCGCTATATCTATAAACATGGAAATATCTACACTGCTATCTGTATAAACATGGAAATATCTACACCGCTATCTGTATAAACATGGAAATATCTACACCACTACCTGTATAAACATGGAAATATCAGCACCGCTATCTGTATGAACATGGAATTATCTACACCGCTATCTGTATGAACATGGAAATATCTACAAAGCTATCTGAATGAACATGGAAATATCTACACCGCTATCTGTTTGAACATGTAAATATCTACACCGCTATCTGCATGAAAATGGAAATATCTACAAAGCTATCTGCATATACATGGAAATATCTACACAGCTATCTCTTTACACATGGAAATAACTACACCGCTATATCTATAAACATGGAAATATCTACACCGCCATCTGTATGAACATGGAAATATCTGCACCGCCATCTGTATGAACATATAAATATCTACACCGCCATCTGTATTAAGAAGGAAATATCTAAACAGCTATCTGTATAAACATGGAAATATCTACGCCGCTGCCTGTATAAACATGGAAATATCAGCACCGCTATCTGTATGAACATGGAAGTATCTACACCGCTATCTGTATCAACATGGAAATATCTACACTGCTATCTGTATGAACATGGAAATAGCTACACCACTATCTGTATGAACATGGAAATATCTACACCGCTATCTGTATGAACATGGATATATCTACACAGCCATCTGGATGAACATGGAAATATCTACACTGCTATCTGTATGAACATGGAAATATCTACACCCCTATCTGTATGAACATGGATATATCTACACAGCCATCTGGATGAACATGGAAATATCTACACCGCTATCTGTGTAAACATGCATACATCTTCACCGCTATCTGTATAAACATGGAAATATCTACACCGCTATCTGTACGAACATGGAAATATCTACACCGCTATCTGTATGAACATGGAAATATCTACACCACTATCTGTTTGAACATGGAAATATCTACACCGCTATCTGCATGAAAATGGAAATATCTACACAGCTATCTGCATATACATTTAAATATCTACACAGCTATCTCTTTACACATGGAAATAACTACACCGCTATCTGTATGAACATGGAAATATCCACACCGCCATCTGTATGAACATGGAAATATCTGCACCACCATCTGTATGAACATATAAATATCTGCACCGCCATCTGTATTAAGATGGAGATATCTACACCGCTATCTGCATAAACATGGAAATATCTACACCGCTATCTGTATAAACATGGAAATGTATACACCGCTATGTGTATAAACATGGAAATATCTACACCGCTACCTGTATAAGCATGGAAATATCAGCACCGCTATCTGTATGAACATGGAAATATCTACACCGCTATCTGTATGAACATGGAAATATCTACACCGCTATCTGTATGAACATGGAAATGTCTACACCGCTATCAGTATGAACATGGAAATATCTACACCGCTATCTGTATGAACATGGATATATCTACACAGCCATCTGGATGAACATGGAAATATCCACACCGCTATCTGTGTAAACATGCATACATCTTCACATCTATCTGTATAAACATGGAAATATCTACATTGCTATCTGTATGAACATGGAAATATCTACACCGCTATCTGTTTGAAGATGGAAATATATACACCGCTATCTGCTTGAAAATGGAAATATCTACACAGCTATCTGCATCTACATGGAAATATCTACACAGCTATCTCTTTACACATGGAAATAACTACACCGCTATCTGTATGAACATGGAAATATCTACACCGCCATCTGTATGAACATGGAAATATGTGCACCGCCATCTGTATGAACATATAAATATCTACACCGCCATCTGTATTAAGATGGAGATATCTACACCGCTATCTGTATAAACATGGAAATATCTACACCGCTATCTGTATAAACATGGAAATATCTACACGGCTACCTGTATAAACATGGAAATATCAGCACCGCTATGTGTACGAACATGGAAATATCTACACCGCTATCTGTATGAACATGGAAATATCTACACCGCTATCAGTATAAAGATGGAAATATCTACACGGCTACCTGTATAAACATGGAAATATCAGCACCGCTATCTCTATGAACATGGAAATATCTACACCGCTATCTGTATGAACATGGAAATATCTACACCGCTATCTGTATGAACATGGAAATATCTACAAAGCTATCTGAATGAACATGGAAATAACTACACCGCTATCTCTTTGAACAGGTAAATATCTACACCACTATCTGCATGAAAATGGAAATATCTACAAAGCTATCTGCATATACATGGAAATATCTACACAGCTATCTCTTTACACATGGAAATAACTACACCGCTATATCTATAAACATGGAAATCTCTACACCGCTATCTGTATAAACATGGAAATATCTACACCGCTATCTGTATAAACATGGAAATATCTACACCACTACCTGTATAAACATGGAAATATCAGCACCGCTATCTGTATGAACATGGAATTATCTACACCGCTATCTGTATGAACATGGAAATATCTACACCGCTATCTGTATGAACATGGAAATATCTACACCGCTATCTGCATGAACTTGGAAATATCTACAACGCTGTCTGCTTGAAAATGGAAATATCTACACAGCTATCTGCATACGCATGGAAATATCTACACAGCTATCTCTTAACACATGGAAATAAGTACTCTGCTA
The DNA here is from genome assembly GCF_029281585.2 of Gorilla gorilla gorilla. Taxonomy (NCBI): domain Eukaryota; kingdom Metazoa; phylum Chordata; class Mammalia; order Primates; family Hominidae; genus Gorilla; species Gorilla gorilla. Next base: position 2,584,785 of record NC_073248.2, read on the forward strand.
TCTCTATAAACATGGAAATATCTACACCGCCATCTGTATGTACATGGAAATATCTGCACCGCCATCTGTATGAACTTATAAATATCTACACCGCCATCTGTATTAAGAAAGAAATATCTAAACCGCTATCTGTATGAATATTGAAATATCTACACCGCTATCTGTATGAACATTGAAATATCTACACCGCTGCCTGTATAAACATGTAAATATCAGCACCGCTATCTGTATGAACATGGAAATATCTACACCGCTATCTGTATGAACACGGAAATAGCTACACCGCTATCTGTATGAACATGGAAATATCTACACAGCCATCTGGATGAACATGGAAATATCTACTCCGCTATCTGTGTAAACATGCATAGATCTTCACCGCTATCTGTATAAACATGGAAATATCTTCACCGCTATCTGTATGAACATGGAAATACCTACACCGCTATCTGTATGAACATGGAAATATCTACACCGATATCTGTTTGAACATGGAAATATCTACACAGCTATCTGCATGAAAATGGAAATAGCTACACAGCTATCTGCATCTACATGGAAATATCTACACAGCTATCTCTTTACACATGGAAATAACTACACCGCTATCTGTATGAACATGGAAATATCTACACCGCCATCTGTATGAACATGGAAATTTGTGCACCGCCATTTGTATGAACATATAAATATCTACACCGCCATCTGTATTAAGATGGAGATATCGACACTGCTATCTGTATAAACATGGAAATATCTACACCGCTATCTGTATAAACATGGAAATATCTACACCGCTATCTGTATAAACATGGAAATATCTACACCACAACCTGTATAAACATGGAAATATCAGCACCGCTATCTGTATGAACATGGAATTATCTACACCGCTATCTATATGAACATGGAAATATCTAAACCGCTATCTGTATGAACATGGAAATATCTACACCGCTATCTGTAGAAACATGGAAATATCTACACCGCTATCTGTTTGAACATGGATATATCTACACCGCTGTCTGCATGAATATGGAAATATCTACACAGCTATCTGCATACACATGGAAATATGTACACAGCTATCTCTTAACACATGGAAATAAGTACTCCGCTATCTCTATAAACATGGAAATATCTACACCGCCATCTGTATGAACATGGAAATATCTGCACCGCCATCTGTATGAACATATAAGTATCTACACCGCCATCTGTATTAAGAAGGAAATATCTAAACCGCTATCTGTATGAACATTGAAATATGTACACCGCAATCTGTATGAACATTGAAATATCTACACCGCTGCCTGTATAAACATGGAAATATCAGCACCGCTATCTGTATGAACATGGAATTATCTACACGGCTATCTGTATGAACATGGAAATATCTACACCGCTATCTGTATGAACATGGAAATATCTACACCGCTATCTGTAGGAACATGGAAATATCTACACCGCAATCTGTTTGAACATGGAAATATCTACAACGCTGTCTGCTTGAAAATGGAAACATCTACACAGCTATCTGCATACGCATGGAAATATCTACACAGCTATCTCTTAACACATGGAAATAAGAACTCCGCTATCTCTATAAACATGGAAATATCTACACCGCCATCTGTATGTACATGGAAATATCTGCACCGCCATCTGTATGAACTTATAAATATCTACACCGCCATCTGTATTAAGAAAGAAATATCTAAACCGCTATCTGTATGAATATTGAAATATCTACAACGCTATCTGTATGAACATTGAAATATCTACACCGCTGCCTGTATAAACATGTAAATATCAGCACCGCTATCTGTATGAACATGGAAATATCTACACCGCTATCTGTAAGAACACGGAAATAGCTACACCGCTATCTGTATGAACATGGAAATATCTACACAGCCATCTGGATGAACATGGAAATATCTAATCCGCTATCTGTTTAAACATGCATAGATCTTCACCGCTATCTGTATAAACATGGAAATATCTTCACCGCTATCTGTATGAACATGGAAATACCTACACCGCTATCTGTATGAACATGGAAATATCTACACATATATCTGTTTGAACATGGAAATATCTACACCGCTATCTGCATGAAAATGGAAATAGCTACACAGCTATCTGCATCTACATGGAAATATCTACACAGCTATCTCTTTACACATGGAAATAACTACACCGCTATCTGTATGAACATGGAAATATCTACACCGCCATCTGTATGAACATGGAAATTTGTGCACCGCCATTTGTATGAACATATAAAAATCTACACCGCCATCTGTATTAAGATGGAGATATCTACACTGCTATCTGCATAAACATGGAAATATCTACACCGCTATCTGTATAAACATGGAAATATCTACACTGCTATCTGTATAAACATGGAAATATCTACACCACTACCTGTATAAACATAGAAATATCAGCACCGCTATCTGTATGAACATGGAATTATCTACACCGCTATCTATATGAACATGGAAATATCTAAACCGCTATCTGTATGAACATGGAAATATCTACACCGCTATCTGTAGGAACATGGAAAGATCTACACCGCTATCTGTTTGAACATGGAAATATCTACACCGCTGTCTGCATGAATATGGAAATATCTACACAGCTATCTGCATACACATGGAAATATGTACACAGCTATCTCTTAACACATGGAAATAAGTACTCCGCTATCTCTATAAACATGGAAATATCTACACCGCCATCTGTATGAACATGGAAATATCTGCACCGCCATCTGTATGAACATATAAGTATCTATACCGCCATCTGTACTAAGAAGGAAATATCTAAACCGCTATCTGTATGAACATTGAAATATGTACACCGCAATCTGTATGAACATTGAAATATCTACACCGCTGCCTGTATAAACATGGAAATATCAGCACCGCTATCTATATGAACATGGAAATATCTACACCGCTATCTGTATGAACATGGAAATATCTACACCGCTATCTGTATGAACATGGAAATAGCTACACCGCTATCTGTATGAACATGGAAATATCTACACAGCCATCTGGATGAACATGGAAATATCTACTCCGCTATCTCTGTAAACATGCATAGATCTTCACCGCTATCTGTATAAACATGGAAATATCTACACCGCTATCTGTATAAACATGGAAATATCTACACCACTATCTGTATAAACATGGAAATATCTACACCGCTACCTGTATAAACATGGAAATATCTACACCGCTACCTGTATAAACATGGAAATATCAGCACCGCTATCTGTATGAACATGGAAATATCTACACCGCTATCTGTATGAACATGGAAATATCTACACCGCTATCTACATGAACATGGAAATATCTACACCGCTACCTGTATAAACATGGAAATATCAGCACCGCTATCTGTATGAACATGGAAATATCTACACCACTATCTGTATGAACATGGAAATATCTACACCGCTATCTGTATGAACATGGAAATATCTACAAAGCTATCTGAATGAACATGGAAATATCTACACCGCTATCTGTTTGAACATGTAAATATCTGCACCGCTATCTGCATGAAAATGGAAATATCTACAAAGCTATCTGCATATACATGGAAATATCTACACAGCTATCTCTTAACACATGGAAATAACTACACCGCTATATCTATAAACACGGAAATATCTACACCGCCATCTGTATGAACATGGAAATATCTGTACCGCCATCTGTATGAACATATAAATATCTACACCGCCATCTGTATTAAGAAGGAAATATCTAAACCGCTATCTGTATAAACATGGAAATATCTACACCGCTGCCTGTATAAACATGGAAATATCAGCACCGATATCTGTATGAACATGGAAGTATCTACACCGCTATCTGTATCAACATGGAAATATCTACACTGCTATCTGTATGAACATGGAAATAACTACACCGTTATCTGTATGAACATGGAAATAGCTACACCACTATCTGTATGAACATGGAAATATCTACACCGCTATCTGTATGAACATGGATATATCTTCACAGCCATCTGGATGAACATGGAAATATCTACACCGCTATCTGTATGAACATGGAAATATCTACACCGCTATCTGTATGAACATCGATATATTTACACAGCCATCTGGATGAACATGGAAATATCTACACCGCTATCTTTGTAAACATGCATAGATCTTCACCGCTATCTGTATAAACATGGAAATATCTACACCGCTACCTGTATGAACATGGAAATATCTACACCGCTATCTGTATGAACATGGAAATATCTACACCGCTATCTGTTTGAACATGGAAATATCTACACAGCTATCTCTTTACACATGGAAATAACTACACCGCTATCTGTATGAACATGGAAATATCCACACCGCCATCTGTATGAACATGGAAATATCTGCACCGCCATCTGTATGAACATATAAATATCTGCACCGCCATCTGTATTAAGTTGGAGATATCTACACCGCTATCTGCATATACATGGAAATATCTACACCGCTATCTGTATAAACATGGAAATGTATACACCGCTATCTGTATAAACATGGAAATATCTACACCACTATCTGTATGAACATGGAAATATCTACACCACTATCTGAATGAACATGGAAATATCTACACCGCTATCTGTATGAACATGGAAATATCTACACCGCTATCTGTTTGAACATGGAAATATCTACACCGCTATCTGCATGAAAATGGAAATATCTACACAGCTATCTGCATATACATGGAAATATCTACACAGCTATCTCTTTACACATGGAAATAACTACACCGCTATCTGTATGAACATGGAAATATCTACACCGCCATCTGTATGAACATGGAAATATCTGCACCGCCATCTGTATGAACATATAAATATCTACACCGCCATCTGTATTAAGATGGAGATATCTACACTGCTATCTGTATAAACAGGGAAATATCTACACCACTATCTGTATAAACAGGGAAATATCAGCACTGCTACCTTTATGAACATGGAAATATCAGCCCCTCTATCTGTATGAACATGGAAGTATCTACACCGCTATCAGTATGAACATGGAAATATCTACACCGCTATCTGTATGAACATGGAAATACCTTCACCGCCATCTGTATGAACATGGATATATCTACACAGCCATCTGGATGAACATGGAAATATCTACACCGCTATCTGTATGAACATGGAAATAGCTACACCGCTATCTGTATGAACATGGAAATATCTACACCACTATCTGTATGAACATGGAAATATCTACACCGCTATCTGTATGAACATGGAAATATCTTCACGGCTATCAGTATGAACATGGATATATCTACACAGCCATCTGGATGAACATGGAAATATCTACACCGCTATCTGTATGAACATGGAAATATCTACACCGCTATCTGTATGAACATGGAAATATCTTCACCGCTATCAGTATGAACATGGATATATCTACACAGCCATCTGGATGAACATGGAAATATCTACACCGCTATCTGTATGAACATGGAAATAGCTACACCGCTATCTGTATGAACATGGAAATAGCTACACCGCTGTCTGTATGAACATGGATATATCTACAGAGCCATCTTGATGAACATGGAAATATCTACACAGCTATCTGTATGAACATGGAAATTTATACACCGCTATCTGTGTAAACATGCATACATCTTCACCGGTATCTGTATAAACATGGAAATATCTACACCGCTATCTGTATGAACATGGAAATATCTACACCGCTATCTGTTTGAACATGGAAATATCTACACCGCTTTCTGCATAAAAATGGAAATATCTACACAGCTGTCTGCATATACATGGAAATAACTTCAAAGCTATCTCTTTACACATGGAAATAACTACACCGGTATCTCTATAAACATGGAAATATCTACACCGCCATCTGTATGAACATGGAAATATCTGCATTGCCATCTGTATGAACATATAAATACCTACACTGCCATCTGTATTAAGATGGAGATATCTACACCGCTATCTGTATAAACCTGGAAATATCTACACCGCTACCTGTATAAACTTGGAAATATCAGCACCGCTCTCTCTATGAACTCGGAAATATCTACACCGCTATGTGTACGAACATGGAAATATCTACACCGCTATCTGTATGAACATGGAAATAGCTACACCGCTATCTGTATGAACAAGGAAATATCTACACCACTATCTGTATGAACATGGAAATATCTACACCGCTATCTGTGAAAACGTGCATATATCTTCACCGCTATCTGTATAAACTTGGAAATATCTACACCGCTATCTGTATGAACATGGAAATAGCTACACCGCTACCTGTATGAACATGGAAATATCTACACCGCTATCTGTATGAACAGGGATATATCTACACAGCCATCTGGATGAACATGGAAATATCTGCACCGCTATTTGTGTAAACATGCATACATCTTCACCGCTATCTATATAAAGATGGAAATATCTACACCACTATCTGTATGAACATGCAAATATCTACACCGCTACCTGTATAAACATGGAAATATCAGCACCGCTATCTGTGTGTACATGGAAATAGCTACACCGCTATCTGTATGAACATGCAAATATCTACACCACTATCTGTATGAACATGGAAATATCTACAATGCCATCCGTTCAAACATGGAAATATCTACACCGCCATCTGTATGAACATGTAAATATCTTCACCGCCATCTGTATGAACTTGGAAATATCTACACCGCTAAATGTATGAACATGGAAATGTCTACACCGCTATTGGTATGAACATGGAAATATCTACACCGCTACCTGTATAAACATGGAAATATCAGCACCGCTATCTGTACAAACATGGAAATATCTACACCACTACCTGTATAAACATGGAAATATCAGCACCGCTATCTGTATGAACATGGAAATATCTACACCGCTATCTGTATGGACATGGAAATATCTACACCGCTATCTGTATAAACATGGAAATATCTACACCGCTATCTGTATAAACATGGAAATATCTACACCGCTACCTGTATAAACATGGAAATATCAGCACCGCTATCTGTATGAACATGGAAATATCTACACCGCTATCTGTATGAACATGGAAATATCTACACCGCTATCTCTATGAACATGGAAATATCTACACCGCTACCTGTATAAACATGGAAATATCAGCACCGCTATCTGTTTGAACATGGAAATATCTACACCGCTATCTGCATGAAAATGGAAATATCTACAAAGCTATCTGCATATACATGGAAATATCTACACAGCTATCTCTTTACACATGGAAATAACTACACCGCTATATCTATAAACATGGAAATATCTACACCGCCATCTGTATGAACATGGAAATATCTGCACCGCCATCTGTATGAACATATAAATATCTACACCGCCATCTGTATTAAGAAGGAAATATCTAAACCGCTGTTTAAACATGGAAATATCTACACCGCTGCCTGTATAAACATGGAAATATCAGCACCGCTCTCTGTAAGAGAATGGAAATATCTACACCGCTATCTGTATGAACATGGAAATATCTACACTGCTATCTGTATGAACATGGAAATAGCTACACCGTTATCTGTATGAACATGGAAATAGCTACACCGCTATCTGTATGAACATGGAAATATCTACACCGCTATCTGTATGAACATGGAAATAGCTACACCGTTATCTGTATCAACATGGAAATAGCTGCACCACTATCTGTATGAACATGGAAGTATCTACACCGCTATCTGTATGAACATGGATATATCTACACAGCCATCTGGATGAACATGGAAATATCTACACCGCTATCTGTATGAACATGGAAATATCTACACCGCTATCTGTGTGAACATGGATATATCTACACAGCCATCAGGATGAACATGGAAATATCTACACCGCTATCTGTGTAAACATGCATACATCTTCACCGCTATCTGTAAAAACATGGAAATATCTACACCGCTATCTGTATGAACATGGAAATATCTACACCGCTATCTGTATGAACATGGAAATATCTACACCGCTATCTGTTTGAACATGAAAATATCTACACCGCTATCTGCATGAAAATGAAAATATCTACACAGCTATCTGCATATACATGGAAATATCTACACAGCTATCTCTTTACAAATGGAAATAACTACACCGCTATCTCTATGAACATGGAAATATCTACACTGCCATCTGTATGAACATGGAAATATCTGCACCGCCATCTTTATGAACATATAAATATCTACACCGCCATCTGTATTAAGATGGAGATATATACACCGCTATCTGTATAAACATGGAAATATCTACACCGCTATCTGTATAAACAGGGAAATATCTACACCACTATCTGTATAAACATGGAAATATCAGCACCGCTGCCTTTATGAACATGGAAATAGCCCCTCTATCTGTATGAACATGGAAGTATCTACACCGCTATCAGTATGAACATGGAAATATCTACACCGCTATCTGTATGAACATGGAAATACCTTCACCGCCATCTGTATGAACATGGATATATCTACACAGCCATCTGGATGAACATGGAAATATCTACACCGCTATCTGTATGAACATGGAAAAAGCTACACCGCTATCTGTATGAACATGGAAATATCTACACCGCTATCTGTTTGAACATGGAAATATCTACTCCGCTTTCTGCATAAAAATGGAAATATCTACACAGCTATCTGCATATACATGGAAATAGCTTCAAAGCTATCTCTTTACACATGGAAATAACTACACCGGTATCTCTATAAACATGGAAATATCTACACCGCCATCTGTATGAACATGGAAATATCTGCATTGCCATCTGTATGAACATATAAATGCCTACAACGCCATCTGTATTAAGATGGAGATATCTACACCGCTATCTGTATAAACCTGGAAATATCTACACCGCTACCTGTATAAACATGGAAATATCAGCACCGCTCTCTGTATGAACTCGGAAATATCTACACCGCTATCTGTACGAACATGGAAATATCTACACCGCTATCTGTATGAACATGGAAATAGCTACACCGCTATCTGTATGAACAAGGAAATATCTACACCACTATCTGTATGAACATGGAAATATCTACACCGCTATCTGTGAAAACATGCATATATCTTCACCGCTATCTGTATAAACATGGAAATATCTACACCGCTATCTGTATGAACATGGAAATAGCTACACCGCTATCTGTATGAACATGGAAATATCTACACCGCTATCTGTATGAACAGGGATATATCTACACAGCCATCTAGATGAACAAGGAAATATCTGCACCGCTATCTGTGTAAACATGCATACATCTTCACCGCTATCTATATAAACATGGAAATATCTACACCACTATCTGTATGAACATGGAAATATCTACACCGCTACCTGTATAAACATGGAAATATCAGCACCGCTATCTGTATGAACATGGAAATAGCTGCACCGCTATCTGTATGAACATGCAAATATCTACACCACTATCTGTATGAACATGGAAATATCTACACCACTATCTGTATGAACATGGATATATCTACACAGCCATCTGGATGAACATGGAAATATCTACACCAGTATCTGTATGAACATGGAAATATCAACACCGCTATCTGTGTAAACATGCATAAATCTTCACCGCTATCAGTATAAACATGGAAATATCTACACCGCTGTCTGTATGAACATGGAAATAGCTACACCGCTATCTGTATGAACATGGAAATATCTACACCGCTATCTGTATGAACATGGATATATCTACACAGCCATCTGGATGAACATGGAAATATCTACACCGCTATATGTGTAAACATTGATACATCTTCACCGCTATCTGTATAAACATGGAAATACCTACACCGCTATCTGTATGAACATTGAAATATCTACACCGCTATCTGTATGAACATGGAAATACCTACACAGCTATCTGTTTGAACATGTAAATATCTACACCGCTATCTGCATGAAAATGGAAATATGTACACTGCTATCTGCATATACATGGAAATATCTACACAGCTATCTCTTTACACATGGAAATAACTACACCGCTATCTGTATGAACATGGAAATATCCACACCGCCATCTGTATGAACATGGAAATATCTGCACCGCCAACTGTATGAACATATAAATATCTACACCGCCATCTGTATTAAGATGGAGATATCTACACTGCTATCTGTATAAACATGGAAATATCAACACCACTATCTGTATAAACATGGAAATATCAGCACCGCTACCTTTATGAACATGGAAATATCAGCCCCTCTATCTGTATGAACATGGAAGTATCTACACCGCTATCAGTATGAACATGGAAATATCTACACCGCTATCTGTATGAACATGGAAATACCTTCACCGCCATCTGTATGAACATGGATATATCTACACAGCTATCTGGATGAACATGGAAATATCTACACCGCTATCTGTATGAACATGGAAATAGCTACACCGCTATCTGTATGAACATGGAAATATCTACACCACTATCTGTATGAACATGGAAATATCTACACCGCTATCTGTATGAACATGGAAATATCTTCACCGCTATCAGTATGAACATGGATATATCTACACAGCCATCTGGATGAACATGGAAATACCTACAACGCTATCTGTATGAACATGGAAATAGCTACACCGCTATCTGTATGAACATGGAAATATCTACACCGCTATCTGTATGAATATGGAAATATCTACACCGCTATCTGTATGAACATGGAAATAGCTACACCGCTATGTGTATGAACATGGAAATAGCTACACCGCTATGTGTATGAACATGGAAATATCTACACAGCCATCTGCATGAACATGGAAATATCTACTCCTCTATCTGTGTAAACATGCATAGATCTTCACCGCTATCTGTATAAACATGGAAATATCTACACCGCTATCTGTATAAACATGGAAATATCTACACCGCTATCTACATGAATATGGAAATATCTACACCGCTACCTGTATAAACATGGAAATATCAGCACCGCTATCTGTATGAACATGGAAATATCTACACCGCTATCTGTATGAACATGGAAATATCTACACCGCTATCTGTATGAACATGGAAATATCTACAAAGCTATCTGAATGAACATGGAAATATCTACACCGCTATCTGTTTGAACATGTAAATATCTGCACCGCTATCTGCATGAAAATGGAAATATCTACAAAGCTCTCTGCATATACATGGAAATATCTACACAGCTATCACTTAACACATGGAAATAACTACACCGCTATATCTATAAACACGGAAATATCTACACCGCCATCTGTATGAACATGGAAATATCTGTACCGCCATCTGTATGAACATATAAATATCTACACCGCCATCTGTATTAAGAAGGAAATATCTAAACCGCTATCTGTATAAAAATGGAAATATCTACACCGCTGCCTGTATAAACATGGAAATATCAGCACCGATATCTGTATGAACATGGAAGTATCTACACCGCTATCGGTATCAAGATGGAAATATCTACACTGCTATGTGTATGAACATGGAAATAACTACACCGTTATCTGTATGAACATGGAAATAGCTACACCACTATCTGTATGAACAAGGAAATATCTACACCGCTATCTGTATGAACATGGATATATCTTCACAGCCATCTGGATGAACATGGAAATAGCTGCACCGCTATCTGTATGAACATGCAAATATCTACACCACTATCTGTATGAACATGGAAATATCTACACCACTATCTGTATGAACATGGATATATCTACACAGCCATCTGGATGAACATGGAAATATCTACACCAGTATCTGTATGAACATGGAAATATCAACACCGCTATCTGTGTAAACATGCATAAATCTTCACCGCTATCAGTATAAACATGGAAATATCTACACCGCTGTCTGTATGAACATGGAAATAGCTACACCGCTATCTGTATGAACATGGAAATATCTACACCGCTATCTGTATGAACATGGATATATCTACACAGCCATCTGGATGAACATGGAAATATCTACACCGCTATATGTGTAAACATTGATACATCTTCACCGCTATCTGTATAAACATGGAAATACCTACACCGCTATCTGTATGAACATTGAAATATCTACACCGCTATCTGTATGAACATGGAAATACCTACACAGCTATCTGTTTGAACATGTAAATATCTACACCGCTATCTGCATGAAAATGGAAATATGTACACTGCTATCTGCATATACATGGAAATATCTACACAGCTATCTCTTTACACATGGAAATAACTACACCGCTATCTGTATGAACATGGAAATATCCACACCGCCATCTGTATGAACATGGAAATATCTGCACCGCCAACTGTATGAACATATAAATATCTACACCGCCATCTGTATTAAGATGGAGATATCTACACTGCTATCTGTATAAACATGGAAATATCAACACCACTATCTGTATAAACATGGAAATATCAGCACCGCTACCTTTATGAACATGGAAATATCAGCCCCTCTATCTGTATGAACATGGAAGTATCTACACCGCTATCAGTATGAACATGGAAATATCTACACCGCTATCTGTATGAACATGGAAATACCTTCACCGCCATCTGTATGAACATGGATATATCTACACAGCTATCTGGATGAACATGGAAATATCTACACCGCTATCTGTATGAACATGGAAATAGCTACACCGCTATCTGTATGAACATGGAAATATCTACACCACTATCTGTATGAACATGGAAATATCTACACCGCTATCTGTATGAACATGGAAATATCTTCACCGCTATCAGTATGAACATGGATATATCTACACAGCCATCTGGATGAACATGGAAATACCTACAACGCTATCTGTATGAACATGGAAATAGCTACACCGCTATCTGTATGAACATGGAAATATCTACACCGCTATCTGTATGAATATGGAAATATCTACACCGCTATCTGTATGAACATGGAAATAGCTACACCGCTATGTGTATGAACATGGAAATAGCTACACCGCTATGTGTATGAACATGGAAATATCTACACAGCCATCTGCATGAACATGGAAATATCTACTCCTCTATCTGTGTAAACATGCATAGATCTTCACCGCTATCTGTATAAACATGGAAATATCTACACCGCTATCTGTATAAACATGGAAATATCTACACCGCTATCTACATGAATATGGAAATATCTACACCGCTACCTGTATAAACATGGAAATATCAGCACCGCTATCTGTATGAACATGGAAATATCTACACCGCTATCTGTATGAACATGGAAATATCTACACCGCTATCTGTATGAACATGGAAATATCTACAAAGCTATCTGAATGAACATGGAAATATCTACACCGCTATCTGTTTGAACATGTAAATATCTGCACCGCTATCTGCATGAAAATGGAAATATCTACAAAGCTCTCTGCATATACATGGAAATATCTACACAGCTATCACTTAACACATGGAAATAACTACACCGCTATATCTATAAACACGGAAATATCTACACCGCCATCTGTATGAACATGGAAATATCTGTACCGCCATCTGTATGAACATATAAATATCTACACCGCCATCTGTATTAAGAAGGAAATATCTAAACCGCTATCTGTATAAAAATGGAAATATCTACACCGCTGCCTGTATAAACATGGAAATATCAGCACCGATATCTGTATGAACATGGAAGTATCTACACCGCTATCGGTATCAAGATGGAAATATCTACACTGCTATGTGTATGAACATGGAAATAACTACACCGTTATCTGTATGAACATGGAAATAGCTACACCACTATCTGTATGAACAAGGAAATATCTACACCGCTATCTGTATGAACATGGATATATCTTCACAGCCATCTGGATGAACATGGAAATATCTACATCGCTATCTGTATGAACATGGAAATATCTACACCGCTATCTGTATGAACATCGATATATTTACACAGCCATCTGGATGAACATGGAAATATCTACACCGCTATCTGTGTAAACATGCATACATCTTCACCGCTATCTGTAAAAACATGGAAATATTTACACCGCTATCTGTATGAACATGGAAATATCTACACCGCTATCTGTATGAACATGGAAATAGCTACACCGCTATGTGTATGAACATGGAAATAGCTACACCGCTATGTGTATGAACATGGAAATATCTACACAGCCATCTGCATGAACATGGAAATATCTACTCCTCTATCTGTGTAAACATGCATAGATCTTCACCGCTATCTGTATAAACATGGAAATATCTTCACCGCTATCTGTATGAACATGGAAATACCTACACCGCTATCTGTATGAACATGGAAATATCTACACCGATATCTGTTTGAACATGGAAATATCTACTCCGCTATCTGCATGAAAATGGAAATAGCTACACTGCTATCTGCATATACATGGAAATATCTACACAGCTATCTCTTTACACATGGAAATAACTACACCGCTATCTATATGAACATGGAAATATCTACACCGCCATCTGTAGGAACATGGAAATTTGTGCACCGCCATCTGTATGAACATAGAAATATCTACACCGCCATCTGTATTAAGATGGAGATATCTACACTGCTATCTGTATAAACATGGAAATATCTACACCGCTATCTGTATAAACATGGAAATATCTACACCGCTATCTGTATAAACATGGAAATATCTACACCGCTACCTGTATAAACATGGAAATATCAGCACCGCTATCTGTATGAACATGGAATTATCTACACCGCTATCTGTATGAACATGGAAATATCTAAACCGCTATCTGTATGAACATTGAAATATCTACACCGCTATCTGTATGAACATGGAAATATCTACAAAGCTATCTGAATGAACATGGAAATATCTACACCGCTGTCTCTTTGAACATGTAAATATCTACACCGCTATCTGCATGAAAATGGAAATATCTACAAAGCTATCTGCATATACATGGAAATATCTACACAGTTATCTCTTTACACATGGAAATAACTACACCGCTATATCTATAAACATGGAAATCTCTACACCGCTATCTGTATAAACATGGAAATATCTACACCGCTATCTGTATAAACATGGAAATATCTACACCACTACCTGTATAAACATGGAAATATCAGCACCGCTATCTGTATGAACATGGAATTATCTACACCGCTATCTGCATGAACATGGAAATAACTACACCGCTATCTGTATGAACATGGAAATATCTACACCGCTATCTGTATGAACATGGAAATATCTACACCGCTATCTGTTTGAACATGGAAATATCTACAACGCTGTCTGCTTGAAAATGGAAATATCTACACAGCTATCTGCATACACATGGAAATATCTACACAGCTATCTCTTAACACATGGAAATAAGTACTCCGCTATCTCTATAAACATGGAAATATCTACACCGCCATCTGTATGTACATGGAAATATCTGCACCGCCATCTGTATGAACTTATAAATATCTACACCGCCATCTGTATTAAGAAAGAAATATCTAAACCGCTTTCTGTATGAACATTGAAATATCTACACCGCTATCTGTATGAACATTGAAATATCTACACCGCTGCCTGTATAAACATGTAAATATCAGCACCGCTATCTGTATGAACATGGAAATATCTACACCGCTATCTGTATGAACATGGAAATATCTACACCGCTATCTGTATGAACATGGAAATAGCTACACCGCTATGTGTATGAACATGGAAATATCTACACAGACATATGGATGAACATGGAAATATCTACTCCGCTATCTGTGTAAACATGCATAGATCTTCACCGCTATCTGTATAAACATGGAAATATCTTCACCGCTATCTGTATGAACATGGAAATACCTACACCGCTATCTGTATGAACATGGAAATATCTACACCGATATCTGTTTGAACATGGAAATATCTACTCCGCTATCTGCATGAAAATGGAAATAGCTACACTGCTATCTGCATATACATGGAAATATCTACACAGCTATCTCTTTACACATGGAAATAACTACACCGCTATCTGTATGAACATGGAAATATCTACACCGCCATCTGTAGGAACATGGAAATTTGTGCACCGCCATCTGTATGAACATAGAAATATCTACACCGCCATCTGTATTAAGATGGAGATATCTACACTGCTATCTGTATAAACATGGAAATATCTACACCGCTATCTGTATAAACATGGAAATATCTACACCGCTATCTGTATAAACATGGAAATATCTACACCGCTACCTGTAGAAACATGGAAATATCAGCACCGCTATCTGTATGAACATGGAATTATCTACACCGCTATCTGTATGAACATGGAAATATCTAAACCGCTATCTGTATGAACATTGAAATATCTACACCGCTATCTGTAGGAACATGGAAATATCTACACCGCTATCTGTTTGAACATGGAAATATCTACACCGCTGTCTGCATGAATATGGAAATATCTACACAGCTATCTGCATACACATGGAAATATGTACACAGCTATCTCTTAACACATGGAAATAAGTACTCCGCTATCTCTATAAACATGGAAATATCTACAACGCCATCAGTATGAACATGGAAATTTCTGCACCGCCATCTGTATGAACATATAAGTATCTACACCGCCATCTGTATTAAGAAGGAAATATCTAAACCGCTATCTGTATGAACATTGAAATATGTACACCGCAATCTGTATGAACATTGAAATATCTACACCGCTGCCTGTATAAACATGGAAATATCAGCACCGCTATCTATATGAACATGGAAATATCTACACCGCTATCTGTATGAACATGGAAATATCTACACCGCTATCTGTATGAACATGGAAATAGCTACACCGCTATCTGTATGAACATGGAAATATCTACACAGCCATCTGGATGAACATGGAAATATCTACTCCGCTATCTCTGTAAACATGCATAGATCTTCACCGCTATCTTTATAAACATGGAAATATCTACACCGCTATCTGTATGAACATGGAAATATCTACACCGCTATCTGTATAAACATGGAAATATCTACACCGCTATCTGTATAAACATGGAAATATCTACACCGCTACCTGTATAAACATGGAAATATCAGCACCGCTATCTGTATGAACATGGAAATATCTACACCGCTATCTGTATGAACATGGAAATATCTACACCGCTATCTGTATGAACATGGAAATATCTACACCGCTACCTGTATAAACATGGAAATATCAGCACCGCTATCTGTATGAACATGGAAATATCTACACCGCTATCTGTATGAACATGGAAATATCTACACCGCTATCTGTATGAACATGGAAATATCTACAAAGCTATATGAATGAAAATGGAAATATCTACACCGCTATCTGTTTGAACATGTAAATATCTGCACCGCTATCTGCATGAAAATGGAAATATCTACAAAGCTCTCTGCATATACATGGAAATATCTACACAGCTATCTCTTAACACATGGAAATAACTACACCGCTATATCTATAAACACGGAAATATCTACACCGCCATCTGTATGAACATGGAAATATCTGTACCGCCATCTGTATGAACATATAAATATCTACACCGCCATCTGTATTAAGAAGGAAATATCTAAACCGCTATCTGTATAAAAATGGAAATATCTACACCGCTGCCTGTATAAACATGGAAATATCAGCACCGATATCTGTATGAACATGGAAGTATCTACACCGCTATCTGTATCAAGATGGAAATATCTACACTGCTATGTGTATGAACATGGAAATAACTACACCGTTATCTGTATGAACATGGAAATAGCTACACCACTATCTGTATGAACAAGGAAATATCTACACCGCTATCTGTATGAACATGGATATATCTTCACAGCCATCTGGATGAACATGGAAATATCTACACCGCTATCTGTATGAACATCGATATATTTACACAGCCATCTGGATGAACATGGAAATATCTACACCGCTATCTGTGT
This sequence comes from Gorilla gorilla gorilla, assembly GCF_029281585.2. Lineage (NCBI taxonomy): Eukaryota > Metazoa > Chordata > Mammalia > Primates > Hominidae > Gorilla > Gorilla gorilla. The sequence continues at coordinate 2,602,897 of NC_073248.2, forward strand.
AAACATGCATACATCTTCACCGCTATCTGTAAAAACATGGAAATATTTACACCGCTATCTGTATGAACATGGAAATATCTACACCGCTATCTGTATGAACATGGAAATAGCTACACCGCTATGTGTATGAACATGGAAATAGCTACACCGCTATGTGTATGAACATGGAAATATCTACACAGCCATCTGGATGAACATGGAAATATCTACTCCTCTATCTGTGTAAACATGCATAGATCTTCACCGCTATCTGTATAAACATGGAAATATCTTCACCGCTATCTGTATGAACATGGAAATACCTACACCGCTGTCTGTATGAACATGGAAATATCTACACCGATATCTGTTTGAACATGGAAATATCTACTCCGCTATCTGCATGAAAATGGAAATAGCTACACTGCTATCTGCATATACATGGAAATATCTACACAGCTATCTCTTTACACATGGAAATAACTACACCGCTATCTATATGAACATGGAAATATCTACACCGCCATCTGTAGGAACATGGAAATTTGTGCACCGCCATCTGTATGAACATAGAAATATCTACACCGCCATCTGTATTAAGATGGAGATATCTACACTGCTATCTGTATAAACATGGAAATATCTACACTGCTATCTGTATAAACATGGAAATATCTACACCGCTATCTGTATAAACATGGAAATATCTACACCGCTACCTGTATAAACATGGAAATATCAGCACCGCTATCTGTATGAACATGGAATTATCTACACCGCTATCTGTATGAACATGGAAATATCTAAACCGCTATCTGTATGAACATTGAAATATCTACACCGCTATCTGTATGAACATGGAAATATCTACAAAGCTATCTGAATGAACATGGAAATATCTACACCGCTGTCTCTTTGAACATGTAAATATCTACACCGCTATCTGCCTGAAAATGGAAATATCTACAAAGCTATCTGCATATACATGGAAATATCTACACAGCTATCTCTTTACACATGGAAATAACTACACCGCTATATCTATAAACATGGAAATCTCTACACCGCTATCTGTATAAACATGGAAATATCTACACCGCTATCTGTATAAACATGGAAATATCTACACCACTACCTGTATAAACATGGAAATATCAGCACCGCTATCTGTATGAACATGGAATTATCTACACCGCTATCTGCATGAACATGGAAATAACTACACCGCTATCTGTATGAACATGGAAATATCTACACCGCTATCTGTATGAACATGGAAATATCTACAACGCTATCTGTTTGAACATGGAAATATCTACAACGCTGTCTGCTTGAAAATGGAACTATCTACACAGCTATCTGCATACACATGGAAATATCTACACAGCTATCTCTTAACACATGGAAATAAGTACTCCGCTATCTCTATAAACATGGAAATATCTACACCGCCATCTGTATGTACATGGAAATATCTGCACCGCCATCTGTATGAACTTATAAATATCTACACCGCCATCTGTATTAAGAAAGAAATATATAAACCGCTATCTGTATGAACATTGAAATATCTACACCGCTATCTGTATGAACATTGAAATATCTACACCGATATCTGTTTGAACATGGAAATATCTACTCCGCTATCTGCATGAAAATGGAAATAGCTACACTGCTATCTGCATATACATGGAAATATCTACACAGCTATCTCTTTACACATGGAAATAACTACACCACTATATCTATAAACATGGAAATATCTACACCGCCATCTGTATGAACATGGAAATATCTGCACCGCCATCTGTATGAACATATAAATATCTACACCGCCATCTGTATTAAGAAGGAAATATCTAAACCGCTATCTGTATAAACATGGAAATATCTACGCCGCTGCCTGTATAAACATGGAAATATCAGCACCGCTATCTGTATGAAGATGGAAGTATCTACACCGGTATCTGTATCAACATGGAAATATCTACACTGCTATCTGTATGAACATGGAAATAGCTACACCGTTATCTGTATGAACATGGAAATAGCTACACCGCTATCTGTATGAACATGGATATATCTACACAGCCATCTGGATGAACATGGAAATATCTACACCGCTATCTGTATGAACATGGAAATATCTACACCCCTATCTGTATGAACATGGATATATCTACACAGCCATCTGGATGAACATGGAAATATCTACACCGCTATCTGTGTAAACATGCATACATCTTCACCGCTATCTGTATAAACATGGAAATATCTACACCGCTATCTGTATGAACATGGAAATATCTACACCGCTATCTGTATGAACATGGAAATATCTACACCACTATCTGTTTGAACATGGAAATATCTACACCGCTATCTGCATGAAAATGGAAACATCTACACTGCTATCTGCATATACATGGAAATATCTACACAGCTATCTCTTTACACATGGAAATAACTACACCGCTATCTGTATGAACATGGAAATATCCACACCGCCATCTGTATGAACATGGAAATATCTGCACCGCCATCTGTATGAACATATAAATATCTGCACCGCCATCTGTATTAAGATGGAGATATCTACACCGCTATCTGCATAAATATGGAAATATCTACACCGCTATCTGTATAAACATGGAAATGTATACACCGCTATCTGTATAAACATGGAAATATCTACACCACTACCTGTATAAGCATGGAAATATCAGCACCGCTATCTGTATGAACATGGAAATATCTACACCGCTATCGGTATGAACATGGAAATATCTACACCGCTATCTGTATGAACTTGGAAATGTCTACACCGCAATCAGTATGAACATGGAAATATCTACACCGCTATCTGTATGAACATGGATATATCTACACAGCCATCTGGATGAACATGGAAATATCCACACCGCTATCTGTGTAAACATGCATACATCATCACCGCTATCTGTATAAACATGGAAATATCTACATTGCTATCTGTATGAACATGGAAATATCTACACCGCTATCTGTTTGAAGATGGAAATATATACACCGCTATCTGCATGAAAATGGAAATACCTACACAGCTATCTGCATATACATGGAAATATCTACACAGCTATCTCTTTACACATGGAAATAACTACACCGCTATCTGTATGAACATGGAAATATCTACACCGCCATCTGTATGAACATGGAAATATCTGCACCGCCATCTGTATGAACATATAAATATCTACACCGCCATCTGTATTAAGATGGAGATATCTACACCGCTATCTGAATAAACATGGAAATATCTACACCGCTATCTGTATAAACATGGAAATATCAGCACCGCTATCTGTATGAACATGGAAATATCTACACCGCTATCTGTATGAACATGGAAATATCTACACCGCTATCTGTATGAACATGGAAATATCTACAAAGCTATCTGAATGAACATGGAAATATCTACACCGCTGTCTCTTTGAACATGTAAATATCTACACCGCTATCTGCATGAAAATGGAAATATCTACAAAGCTATCTGCATATACATGGAAATATCTACACAGCTATCTCTTTACACATGGAAATAACTACACCGCTATATCTATAAACATGGAAATCTCTACACCGCTATCTGTATAAACATGGAAATATCTACACCGCTATCTGTATAAACATGGAAATATCTACACCACTACCTGTATAAACATGGAAATATCAGCACCGCTATCTGTATGAACATGGAATTATCTACACCGCTATCTGCATGAACATGGAAATAACTACACCGCTATCTGTATGAACATGGAAATATCTACACCGCTATCTGTATGAACATGGAAATATCTACACCGCTATCTGTTTGAACATGGAAATATCTACAACGCTGTCTGCTTGAAAATGGAAATATCTACACAGCTATCTGCATACACATGGAAATATCTACACAGCTATCTCTTAACACATGGAAATAAGTACTCCGCTATCTCTATAAACATGGAAATATCTACACCGCCATCTGTATGTACATGGAAATATCTGCACCGCCATCTGTATGAACTTATAAATATCTACACCGCCATCTGTATTAAGAAAGAAATATCTAAACCGCTATCTGTATGAACATTGAAATATCTACACCGCTATCTGTATGAACATTGAAATATCTACACCGCTGCCTGTATAAACATGTAAATATCAGCACCGCTATCTGTATGAACATGGAAATATCTACACCGCTATCTGTATGAACATGGAAATATCTACACCGCTATCTGTATGAACATGGAAATAGCTACACCGCTATGTGTATGAACATGGAAATATCTACACAGCCATCTGGATGAACATGGAAATATCTACTCCGCTATCTGTGTAAACATGCATAGATCTTCACCGCTATCTGTATAAACATGGAAATATCTTCACCGCTATCTGTATGAACATGGAAATACCTACACCGCTATCTGTATGAACATGGAAATATCTACACCGATATCTGTTTGAACATGGAAATATCTACTCCGCTATCTGCATGAAAATGGAAATAGCTACACTGCTATCTGCATATACATGGAAATATCTACACAGCTATCTCTTTACACATGGAAATAACTACACCGCTATCTGTATGAACATGGAAATATCTACACCGCCATCTGTAGGAACATGGAAATTTGTGCACCGCCATCTGTATGAACATAGAAATATCTACACCGCCATCTGTATTAAGATGGAGATATCTACACTGCTATCTGTATAAACATGGAAATATCTACACCGCTATCTGTATAAACATGGAAATATCTACACCGCTATCTGTATAAACATGGAAATATCTACACCGCTACCTGTATAAACATGGAAATATCAGCACCGCTATCTGTATGAACATGGAATTATCTACACCGCTATCTGTATGAACATGGAAATATCTAAACCGCTATCTGTATGAACATTGAAATATCTACACCGCTATCTGTAGGAACATGGAAATATCTACACCGCTATCTGTTTGAACATGGAAATATCTACACCGCTGTCTGCATGAATATGGAAATATCTACACAGCTATCTGCATACACATGGAAATATGTACACAGCTATCTCTTAACACATGGAAATAAGTACTCCGCTATCTCTATAAACATGGAAATATCTACAACGCCATCAGTATGAACATGGAAATTTCTGCACCGCCATCTGTATGAACATATAAGTATCTACACCGCCATCTGTATTAAGAAGGAAATATCTAAACCGCTATCTGTATGAACATTGAAATATGTACACCGCAATCTGTATGAACATTGAAATATCTACACCGCTGCCTGTATAAACATGGAAATATCAGCACCGCTATCTATATGAACATGGAAATATCTACACCGCTATCTGTATGAACATGGAAATATCTACACCGCTATCTGTATGAACATGGAAATAGCTACACCGCTATCTGTATGAACATGGAAATATCTACACAGCCATCTGGATGAACATGGAAATATCTACTCCGCTATCTCTGTAAACATGCATAGATCTTCACCGCTATCTTTATAAACATGGAAATATCTACACCGCTATCTGTATGAACATGGAAATATCTACACCGCTATCTGTATAAACATGGAAATATCTACACCGCTATCTGTATAAACATGGAAATATCTACACCGCTATCTACATGAATATGGAAATATCTACACCGCTACCTGTATAAACATGGAAATATCAGCACCGCTATCTGTATGAACATGGAAATATCTACACCGCTATCTGTATGAACATGGAAATATCTACACCGCTATCTGTATGAACATGGAAATATCTACAAAGCTATCTGAATGAACATGGAAATATCTACACCGCTATCTGTTTGAACATGTAAATATCTGCACCGCTATCTGCATGAAAATGGAAATATCTACAATGCTCTCTGCATATACATGGAAATATCTACACAGCTATCTCTTAACACATGGAAATAACTACACCGCTATATCTATAAACACGGAAATATCTACACCGCCATCTGTATGAACATGGAAATATCTGTACCGCCATCTGTATGAACATATAAATATCTACACCGCCATCTGTATTAAGAAGGAAATATCTAAACCGCTATCTGTATAAAAATGGAAATATCTACACCGCTGCCTGTATAAACATGGAAATATCAGCACCGATATCTGTATGAACATGGAAGTATCTACACCGCTATCGGTATCAAGATGGAAATATCTACACTGCTATGTGTATGAACATGGAAATAACTACACCGTTATCTGTATGAACATGGAAATAGCTACACCACTATCTGTATGAACAAGGAAATATCTACACCGCTATCTGTATGAACATGGGTATATCTTCACAGCCATCTGGATGAACATGGAAATATCTACATCGCTATCTGTATGAACATGGAAATATCTACACCGCTATCTGTATGAACATCGATATATTTACACAGCCATCTGGATGAACATGGAAATATCTACACCGCTATCTGTGTAAACATGCATACATCTTCACCGCTATCTGTAAAAACATGGAAATATTTACACCGCTATCTGTATGAACATGGAAATATCTACACCGCTATCTGTATGAACATGGAAATAGCTACACCGCTATGTGTATGAACATGGAAATAGCTACACCGCTATGTGTATGAACATGGAAATATCTACACAGCCATCTGCATGAACATGGAAATATCTACTCCTCTATCTGTGTAAACATGCATAGATCTTCACCGCTATCTGTATAAACATGGAAATATCTTCACCGCTATCTGTATGAACATGGAAATACCTACACCGCTATCTGTATGAACATGGAAATATCTACACCGATATCTGTTTGAACATGGAAATATCTACTCCGCTATCTGCATGAAAATGGAAATAGCTACACTGCTATCTGCATATACATGGAAATATCTACACAGCTATCTCTTTACACATGGAAATAACTACACCGCTATCTATATGAACATGGAAATATCTACACCGCCATCTGTAGGAACATGGAAATTTGTGCACCGCCATCTGTATGAACATAGAAATATCTACACCGCCATCTGTATTAAGATGGAGATATCTACACTGCTATCTGTATAAACATGGAAATATCTACACCGCTATCTGTATAAACATGGAAATATCTACACCGCTATCTGTATAAACATGGAAATATCTACACCGCTACCTGTATAAACATGGAAATATCAGCACCGCTATCTGTATGAACATGGAATTATCTACACCGCTATCTGTATGAACATGGAAATATCTAAACCGCTATCTGTATGAACATTGAAATATCTACACCGCTATCTGTATGAACATGGAAATATCTACAAAGCTATCTGAATGAACATGGAAATATCTACACCGCTGTCTCTTTGAACATGTAAATATCTACACCGCTATCTGCATGAAAATGGAAATATCTACAAAGCTATCTGCATATACATGGAAATATCTACACAGTTATCTCTTTACACATGGAAATAACTACACCGCTATATCTATAAACATGGAAATCTCTACACCGCTATCTGTATAAACATGGAAATATCTACACCGCTATCTGTATAAACATGGAAATATCTACACCACTACCTGTATAAACATGGAAATATCAGCACCGCTATCTGTATGAACATGGAATTATCTACACCGCTATCTGCATGAACATGGAAATAACTACACCGCTATCTGTATGAACATGGAAATATCTACACCGCTATCTGTATGAACATGGAAATATCTACACCGCTATCTGTTTGAACATGGAAATATCTACAACGCTGTCTGCTTGAAAATGGAAATATCTACACAGCTATCTGCATACACATGGAAATATCTACACAGCTATCTCTTAACACATGGAAATAAGTACTCCGCTATCTCTATAAACATGGAAATATCTACACCGCCATCTGTATGTACATGGAAATATCTGCACCGCCATCTGTATGAACTTATAAATATCTACACCGCCATCTGTATTAAGAAAGAAATATCTAAACCGCTTTCTGTATGAACATTGAAATATCTACACCGCTATCTGTATGAACATTGAAATATCTACACCGCTGCCTGTATAAACATGTAAATATCAGCACCGCTATCTGTATGAACATGGAAATATCTACACCGCTATCTGTATGAACATGGAAATATCTACACCGCTATCTGTATGAACATGGAAATAGCTACACCGCTATGTGTATGAACATGGAAATATCTACACAGCCATCTGGATGAACATGGAAATATCTACTCCGCTATCTGTGTAAACATGCATAGATCTTCACCGCTATCTGTATAAACATGGAAATATCTTCACCGCTATCTGTATGAACATGGAAATACCTACACCGCTATCTGTATGAACATGGAAATATCTACACCGATATCTGTTTGAACATGGAAATATCTACTCCGCTATCTGCATGAAAATGGAAATAGCTACACTGCTATCTGCATATACATGGAAATATCTACACAGCTATCTCTTTACACATGGAAATAACTACACCGCTATCTGTATGAACATGGAAATATCTACACCGCCATCTGTAGGAACATGGAAATTTGTGCACCGCCATCTGTATGAACATAGAAATATCTACACCGCCATCTGTATTAAGATGGAGATATCTACACTGCTATCTGTATAAACATGGAAATATCTACACCGCTATCTGTATAAACATGGAAATATCTACACCGCTATCTGTATAAACATGGAAATATCTACACCGCTACCTGTATAAACATGGAAATATCAGCACCGCTATCTGTATGAACATGGAATTATCTACACCGCTATCTGTATGAACATGGAAATATCTAAACCGCTATCTGTATGAACATTGAAATATCTACACCGCTATCTGTAGGAACATGGAAATATCTACACCGCTATCTGTTTGAACATGGAAATATCTACACCGCTGTCTGCATGAATATGGAAATATCTACACAGCTATCTGCATACACATGGAAATATGTACACAGCTATCTCTTAACACATGGAAATAAGTACTCCGCTATCTCTATAAACATGGAAATATCTACAACGCCATCAGTATGAACATGGAAATTTCTGCACCGCCATCTGTATGAACATATAAGTATCTACACCGCCATCTGTATTAAGAAGGAAATATCTAAACCGCTATCTGTATGAACATTGAAATATGTACACCGCAATCTGTATGAACATTGAAATATCTACACCGCTGCCTGTATAAACATGGAAATATCAGCACCGCTATCTATATGAACATGGAAATATCTACACCGCTATCTGTATGAACATGGAAATATCTACACCGCTATCTGTATGAACATGGAAATAGCTACACCGCTATCTGTATGAACATGGAAATATCTACACAGCCATCTGGTTGAACATGGAAATATCTACTCCGCTATCTCTGTAAACATGCATAGATCTTCACCGCTATCTTTATAAACATGGAAATATCTACACCGCTATCTGTATGAACATGGAAATATCTACACCGCTATCTGTATAAACATGGAAATATCTACACCGCTATCTGTATAAACATGGAAATATCTACACCGCTACCTGTATAAACATGGAAATATCAGCACCGCTATCTGTATGAACATGGAAATATCTACACCGCTATCTGTATGAACATGGAAATATCTACACCGCTATCTACATGAAAATGGAAATATCTACACCGCTACCTGTATAAACATGGAAATATCAGCACCGCTATCTGTATGAACATGGAAATATCTACACCGCTATCTGTATGAACATGGAAATATCTACACCGCTATCTGTATGAACATGGAAATATCTACAAAGCTATCTGAATGAACATGGAAATATCTACACCGCTATCTGTTTGAACATGTAAATATCTGCACCGCTATCTGCATGAAAATGGAAATATCTACAAAGCTCTCTGCATATACATGGAAATATCTACACAGCTATCTCTTAACACATGGAAATAACTACACCGCTATATCTATAAACACGGAAATATCTACACCGCCATCTGTATGAACATGGAAATATCTGTACCGCCATCTGTATGAACATATAAATATCTACACCGCCATCTGTATTAAGAAGGAAATATCTAAACCGCTATCTGTATAAAAATGGAAATATCTACACCGCTGCCTGTATAAACATGGAAATATCAGCACCGATATCTGTATGAACATGGAAGTATCTACACCGCTATCGGTATCAAGATGGAAATATCTACACTGCTATGTGTATGAACATGGAAATAACTACACCGTTATCTGTATGAACATGGAAATAGCTACACCACTATCTGTATGAACAAGGAAATATCTACACCGCTATCTGTATGAACATGGATATATCTTCACAGCCATCTGGATGAACATGGAAATATCTACATCGCTATCTGTATGAACATGGAAATATCTACACCGCTATCTGTATGAACATCGATATATTTACACAGCCATCTGGATGAACATGGAAATATCTACACCGCTATCTGTGTAAACATGCATACATCTTCACCGCTATCTGTAAAAACATGGAAATATTTACACCGCTATCTGTATGAACATGGAAATATCTACACCGCTATCTGTATGAACATGGAAATAGCTACACCGCTATGTGTATGAACATGGAAATAGCTACACCGCTATGTGTATGAACATGGAAATATCTACACAGCCATCTGGATGAACATGGAAATATCTACTCCTCTATCTGTGTAAACATGCATAGATCTTCACCGCTATCTGTATAAACATGGAAATATCTTCACCGCTATCTGTATGAACATGGAAATACCTACACCGCTATCTGTATGAACATGGAAATATCTACACCGATATCTGTTTGAACATGGAAATATCTACTCCGCTATCTGCATGAAAATGGAAATAGCTACACTGCTATCTGCATATACATGGAAATATCTACACAGCTATCTCTTTACACATGGAAATAACTACACCGCTATCTATATGAACATGGAAATATCTACACCGCCATCTGTAGGAACATGGAAATTTGTGCACCGCCATCTGTATGAACATAGAAATATCTACACCGCCATCTGTATTAAGATGGAGATATCTACACTGCTATCTGTATAAACATGGAAATATCTACACCGCTATCTGTATAAACATGGAAATATCTACACCGCTATCTGTATAAACATGGAAATATCTACACCGCTACCTGTATAAACATGGAAATATCAGCACCGCTATCTGTATGAACATGGAATTATCTACACCGCTATCTGTATGAACATGGAAATATCTAAACCGCTATCTGTATGAACATTCAAATATCTACACCGCTATCTGTAGGAACATGGAAATATCTACACCGCTATCTGTTTGAACATGGAAATATCTACACCGCTGTCTGCATGAATATGGAAATATCTACACAGCTATCTGCATACACATGGAAATATGTACACAGCTATCTCTTAACACATGGAAATAAGTACTCCGCTATCTCTATAAACATGGAAATATCTACAACGCCATCAGTATGAACATGGAAATTTCTGCACCGCCATCTGTATGAACATATAAGTATCTACACCGCCATCTGTATTAAGAAGGAAATATCTAAACCGCTATCTGTATGAACATTGAAATATGTACACCGCAATCTGTATGAACATTGAAATATCTACACCGCTGCCTGTATAAACATGGAAATATCAGCACCGCTATCTATATGAACATGGAAATATCTACACCGCTATCTGTATGAACATGGAAATATCTACACCGCTATCTGTATGAACATGGAAATAGCTACACCGCTATCTGTATGAACATGGAAATATCTACACAGCCATCTGGATGAACATGGAAATATCTACTCCGCTATCTCTGTAAACATGCATAGATCTTCACCGCTATCTGTATAAACATGGAAATATCTACACCGCTATCTGTATGAACATGGAAATATCTACACCGCTATCTGTATAAACATGGAAATATCTACACCGCTATCTGTATAAACATGGAAATATCTACACCGCTACCTGTATAAACATGGAAATATCAGCACCGCTATCTGTATGAACATGGAAATATCTACACCGCTATCTGTATGAACATGGAAATATCTACACCGCTATCTACATGAATATGGAAATATCTACACCGCTACCTGTATAAACATGGAAATATCAGCACCGCTATCTGTATGAACATGGAAATATCTACACCGCTATCTGTATGAACATGGAAATATCTACACCGCTATCTGTATGAACATGGAAATATCTACAAAGCTATCTGAATGAACATGGAAATATCTACACCGCTATCTGTTTGAACATGTAAATATCTGCACCGCTATCTGCATGAAAATGGAAATATCTACAAAGCTCTCTGCATATACATGGAAATATCTACACAGCTATCTCTTAACACATGGAAATAACTACACCGCTATATCTATAAACACGGAAATATCTACACCGCCATCTGTATGAACATGGAAATATCTGTACCGCCATCTGTATGAACATATAAATATCTACACCGCCATCTGTATTAAGAAGGAAATATCTAAACCGCTATCTGTATAAAAATGGAAATATCTACACCGCTGCCTGTATAAACATGGAAATATCAGCACCGATATCTGTATGAACATGGAAGTATCTACACCGCTATCGGTATCAAGATGGAAATATCTACACTGCTATGTGTATGAACATGGAAATAACTACACCGTTATCTGTATGAACATGGAAATAGCTACACCACTATCTGTATGAACAAGGAAATATCTACACCGCTATCTGTATGAACATGGATATATCTTCACAGCCATCTGGATGAACATGGAAATATCTACATCGCTATCTGTGTGAACATGGAAATATCTACACCGCTATCTGTATGAACATCGATATATTTACACAGCCATCTGGATGAACATGGAAATATCTACACCGCTATCTGTGTAAACATGCATACATCTTCACCGCTATCTGTAAAAACATGGAAATATTTACACCGCTATCTGTATGAACATGGAAATATCTACACCGCTATCTGTATGAACATGGAAATATCTACACCGCTATCTGTTTGAACACGGAAATATCTACACCGCTATCTGCATGAAAATGGAAATATCTACACAGCTATCTGCATATACATGGAAATATCTACACAGCTATCTCTTTACACATGGAAATAACTACACCGCTATCTGTATGAACATGGAAATATCTACACCGCCATCTGTATGAACATGGAAATATCTGCACCGCCATCTGTATGAACATATAAATATCTACACCGCCATCTGTATTAAGATGGAGATATCTACACCGCTATCTCTATAAACAGGGAAATATCTACACCACTATCTGTATAAACAGGGAAATATCAGCACTGCTACCTTTATGAACATGGAAATATCAGCCCCTCTATCTGTATGAACATGGAAGTATCTACACCGCTATCAGTATGAACATGGAAATATCTACACCGCTATCTGTATGAACATGGAAATACCTTCACCGCCATCTGTATGAACATGGATATATCTACACAGCCATCTGGATGAACATGGAAATATCTACACCACTATCTGTATGAACATGGAAATAGCTACACCGCTATCTGTATGAACATGGAAATATCTACACCGCTATCTGTATGAACATGGAAATACCTTCACCGCCATCTGTATGAACATGGATATATCTACACAGCCATCTGTATGAACATGGAAATATCTACACCGCTATCTGTATGAACATGGAAATATCTTCACCGCTATCAGTATGAACATGGATATATCTACACAGCCATCTGGATGAACATGGAAATATCTACACCGCTATCTGTATGAACATGGAAATATCTTCACCGCTATCAGTATGAACATGGATATATCTACACAGCCATCTGGATGAACATGGAAATATCTACACCGCTATCTGTATGAACATGGAAATAGCTACACCGCTATCTGTATGAACATGGAAATATCTACACCGCTATCTGTATGAACATGGAAATATCTACACCGCTATCTGTATGAACATGGAAATATCTTCACCGCCATCTGTATGAACATGGATATATCTACAGAGCCATCTTGATGAACATGGAAATATCTACACAGCTATCTGTATGAACATGGAAATTTATACACCGCTATCTGTGTAAACATGCATACATCTTCACCGCTATCTGTATAATCATGGAAATATCTACACCGTTGCCTGTATAAACAAGGAAATATCAGCACCGCTATCTGTATGAACATGGAAATATCTACACCACTATCTGTATGAACATGGAAATAGCTACACCGCTATCTGTATGAACATGGAAATATCTACACCGCTGTCTGTATGAACAGGGATATATCTACACAGCCATCTGGATGAACATGGAAATATCTGCACCGCTATCTGTGTAAACATGCATACATCTTCACCGCTATCTATATAAACATGGAAATATCTACACCACTATCTGTATGAACATGCAAATATCTACACCGCTACCTGTATAAACATGGAAATATCAGCACCGCTATCTGTATGAACATGGAAATAGCTACACCGCTATCTGTATGAACATGCAAATATCTACACCACTATCTGTATGAACATGGAAATATCTACACCACTATCTGTATGAACATGGATATATCTACACAGCCATCTGGATGAACATGGAAATATCTACACCACTATCTGTATGAACATGGAAATATCTACACCGCTATCTGTGTAAATATGAATAAATCTTCACCGCTATCTGTATAAACATGGAAATATCTACACCGCTATCTGTATGAACATGGAAATATCTACACAGCCATCTGGATGAACATGGAAATATCTACACCACTATCTGTTTGAACATGGAAATATCTACACCGCTATCTGTATGAACATGGAAATATCTACATCGCTATCTGTTTGAACATGGAAATATCTACTCCGCTTTCTGCATAAAAATGGAAATATCTACACAGCTATCTGCATATACATGGAAATATCTTCAAAGCTATCTCTTTACACATTGAAATAACTACACCGGTATCTCTACAAACATGGAAATATCTACACCGCCATCTGTATGAACATGGAAATATCTGCATTGCCATCTGTATGAACATATAAATACCTACAACGCCATCTGTATTAAGATGGAGATATCTACACCGCTATCTGTATAAACCTGGAAATATCTACACCGCTACCTGTATAAACATGGAAATATCAGCACCGCTCTCTGTATGAACTTGGAAATATCTACACCGCTATCTGTACGAACATGGAAATATCTACACCGCTATCTGTATGAACATGGAAATAGCTACACCGCTATCTGTATGAACAAGGAAATATCTACACCACTATCTGTATGAACATGGAAATATCTACACCGCTATCTGTGTAAACGTGCATAAATCTTCACTGCTATCAGTATAAACATGGAAATATCTACACCGCTATCTGTATGAACATGGAAATAGCTACACCGCTATCTGTATGAACATGGAAATATCTACACCGCTATCTGTGTGAACATGGATATATCTACACAGCCATCTGGATGAACATGGAAATATCTACACCGCTATCTGTGAAAACATTGATACATCTTCACTGCTATCTGTATAAACATGGAAATATCTACACCGCTATCTGTATGAACATTGAAATATCTACACCGCTATCTGTATGAACATGGAAATACCTACACCGCTATCTGTTTGAACATGGAAATATCTACACCGCTATCTGCATTAAAATGGAAATATCTACACTGCTATCTGCATATACATGGAAATATCTACACAGCTATCTCTTTACACATGGAAATAACTACACCGCTATCTGTATGAACATGGAAATATCCACACCGCCATCTGTATGAACATGGAAATATCTGCACCGCCATCTGTATGAACATATAAATATCTACACCGCCATCTGTATTAAGATGGAGATATCTACACTGCTATCTGTATAAACATGGAAATATCTACACCACTATCTGTATAAACATGGAAATATCAGCACCGCTACCTTTATGAACATGGAAATATCAGCCCCTCTATCTGTATGAACATGGAAGTATCTACACCGCTATCAGTATGAACATGGAAATATCTACACCGCTATCTGTATGAACATGGAAATACCTTCACCGCCATCTGTATGAACATGGATATATCTACACAGCCATCTGGATGAACATGGAAATATCTACACCGCTATCTGTATGAACATGGAAATAGCTACACCGCTATCTGTATGAACATGGAAATATCTACATCACTATCTGTATGAACATGGAAATATCTTCACCGCTATCAGTATGAACATGGATATATCTACACAGCCATCTGGATGAACATGGAAATATCTACACCGCTATCTGTATGAACATGGAAATAGCTACACCGCTATTTGTATGAACATGGAAATATCTACACCGCTATCTGTATGAAAATGGAAATATCTACACCGCTATCTGTATGAACATGGAAATATCTTCTCCGCCATCTGTATGAAAATGGATATATCTACACCGCTATCTGTATAAACATGGAAATATCTACACCGCTATCTGTATAAACATGGAAATATCTACACCGCTATATGTATAAACATGGAAATATCTACACCACTACCTGTATAAACACGGAAATATCAGCACCGCTATCTGTATGAACATGGAAATATCTGCACCGCCATCTGTATGAACATATAAATATCTACACCGCCATCTGTATTAAGATGGAGATATCTACACTGCTATCTGTATAAACATGGAAATATCTACACCACTATCTGTATAAACATGGAAATATCAGCACCGCTACCTTTATGAACATGGAAATATCAGCCCCTCTATCTGTATGAACATGGAAGTATCTACACCGCTATCAGTATGAACATGGAAATATCTACACCGCTATCTGTATGAACATGGAAATACCTTCACCGCCATCTGTATGAACATGGATATATCTACACAGCCATCTGGATGAACATGGAAATATCTACACCGCTATCTGTATGAACATGGAAATAGCTACACCGCTATCTGTATGAACATGGAAATATCTACATCACTATCTGTATGAACATGGAAATATCTTCACCGCTATCAGTATGAACATGGATATATCTAAACAGCCATCTGGATGAACATGGAAATATCTACACCGCTATCTGTATAAACATGGAAATATCTACACCGCTATCTGTATAAACATGGAAATATCTACACCGCTATATGTATAAACATGGAAATATCTACACCACTACCTGTATAAACATGGAAATATCAGCACCGCTATCTGTATGAACATGGAAATATCTACACCGCTATCTGTATGAACATGGAAATATATACACCGCTATCTGTATAAACATGGAAATATCTACACCGCTATGTGTATAAACATGGAAATATCTACACCGCTATCTGTATGAACATGGAAATAACTACACCGCTATCTGTATGAACATGGAAATATCTGCATTGCCATCTGTATGAACATATAAATACCTACACCGCCATCTGTATTAAGATGGAGATATCTACACCGCTATCTGTATAAACCTGGAAATATCTACACCGCTACCTGTATAAACATGGAAATATCAGCACCGCTCTCTGTATGAACTTGGAAATATCTACACCGCTATCTGTACGAACATGGAAATATCTACACCGCTATCTGTATGAACATGGAAATAGCTACACCGCTATCTGTATGAACAAGGAAATACCTACACCACTATCTGTATGAACATGGAAATATCTACACCGCTATCTGTGAAAACATGCATATATCTTCACCTCTATCTGTATAAACATGGAAATATCTACACCGCTATCTGTATGAACATGGAAATGGCTACACCGCTATCTGTATGAACATGGGAATATCTACACCGTTATCTGTACGAACAGGGATATATCTACACAGCCATCTGGATGAACAAGGAAATATCTGCACCGCTATCTGTGTAAACATGCATACATCTTCACCGCTATCTATATAAACATGGAAATATCTACACCACTATCTGTATGAACATGCAAATATCTACACCGCTACCTGTATAAACATGGAAATATCAGCACCGCTATCTGTATGAACATGGAAATAGCTACACCGCTATCTGTATGAACATGCAAATATCTACACCACTATCTGTATGAACATGGAAATATCTACACCACTATCTGTATGAACATGGATATATCTACACAGCCATCTGGATGAACATGGAAATATCTACACCACTATCTGTATGAACATGGAAATATCTACACCGCTATCTGTGTAAACGTGCATAAATCTTCACTGCTATCAGTATAAACATGGAAATATCTACACCGCTATCTGTATGAACATGGAAATATCTACACCGCTATCTGTATAAACATGGAAATATCTACACCACTACCTGTATAAACATGGATATATCAGCACCGCTATCTGTATGAACATGGAATTATCTACACCGCTATCTGTATGAACATGGAAATATCTACAAAGCTATCTGAATGAACATGGAAATATCTACACCGCTATCTGTTTGAACATGTAAATATCTACACCGCTATCTGCATGAAAATGGAAATATCTACAAAGCTATCTGCATATACATGGAAATATCTACACAGCTATCTCTTTACACATGGAAATAACTACACCGCTATATCTATAAACATGGAAATATCTACACCGCCATCTGTATGAACATGGAAATATCTGCACCGCCATCTGTATGAACATATAAATATCTACACGGCCATCTGTATTAAGAAGGAAATATCTAAACCGCTATCTGTATTAACATGGAAATATCTACGCCGCTGCCTGTATAAACATGGAAATATCAGCACCGCTATCTGTATGAACATGGAAGTATCTACACCGCTATCTGTATCAACATGGAAATATCTACACTGCTATCTGTATGAACATGGAAATATCTACACCGTTCTCTGTATGAACATGGAAATAGCTACACCACTATCTGTATGAACATGGAAATACCTACACCGCTATCTGTATGAACATGGATATATCTACACAGCCATCTGGATGAACATGGAAATATCTACACCGCTATCTGTATGAACATGGAAATATCTACACCCCTATCTGTATGAACATGGATATATCTACACAGCCATCTGGATGAACATGGAAATATCTACACCGCTATCTGTGTAAATATGCATACATCTTCACCGCTATCTGTATAAACATGGAAATATCTACACCGCTATCTGTATGAACATGGAAATATATACACCGCTATCTGTATGAACATGGAAATACCTACACCACTATCTGTTTGAACATGGAAATATCTACACCGCTATCTGCATGAAAATGGAAATACCTACACTGCTATTTGCATATACATGGAAATATCTACAC
Source organism: Gorilla gorilla gorilla (assembly GCF_029281585.2). NCBI lineage: Eukaryota > Metazoa > Chordata > Mammalia > Primates > Hominidae > Gorilla > Gorilla gorilla. Next base: position 2,622,373 of record NC_073248.2, read on the forward strand.
AGCTATCTCTTTACACATGGAAATAACTACACCGCTATCTGTATGAACATGGAAATATCCACACCGCCATCTGTATGAACATGGAAATATCTGCACCGCCATCTGTATGAACATATAAATATCTGCACCGCCATCTGTATTAAGATGGAGATATCTACACCGCTATCTGCATAAACATGGAAATATCTACACCGCTATCTGTATAAACATGGAAATGTATACACCGCTATCTGTATAAACATGGAAATATCTACACCGCTACCTGTATAAGCATGGAAATATCAGCACCGCTATCTGTATGAACATGGAAATATCTACACCGCTATCTGTATGAACATGGAAATATCTACACCGCTATCTGTATGAACATGGAAATGTCTACACCGCTATCAGTATGAACATGGAAATATCTACACCGCTATCTGTATGAACATGGATATATCTACACAGCCATCTGGATGAACATGGAAATATCCACACCGCTATCTGTGTAAACATGCATACATCTTCACCGCTATCTGTATAAACATGGAAATATCCACATTGCTATCTGTATGAACATGGAAATATCTACACCGCTGCCTGTATAAACATGTAAATATCAGCACCGCTATCTGTATGAACATGGAAATATCTACACCGCTATCTGTATGAACATGGAAATATCTACACCGCTATCTGTATGAACATGGAAATATCTACACAGCCATCTGGATGAACATGGAAATATCTACTCCGCTATCTGTGTAAACATGCACAGATCTTCACCGCTTACTGTATAAACATGGAAATATCTTCACCGCTATCTGTATGAACATGGAAATACCTACACCGCTATCTGTATGAACATGGAAATATCTACACCGATATCTGTTTGAACATGGAAATATCTACACCGCTATCTGCATGAAAATGGAAATAGCTACACTGCTATCTGCATATACATGGAAATATCTACACAGCTATCTCTTTACACATGGAAATAACTACACCGCTATCTGTATGAACATGGAAATATCTACACCGCCATCTGTATGAACATGGAAATATCTGCACCGCCATCTGTATGAACATATAAATATCTACACCGCCATCTGTATTAAGATGGAGATATCTACGCTGCTATCTGTATAAACATGGAAATATCTACACCGCTATCTGTATAAACATGGAAATATCTATACCGCTATCTGTATAAACATGGAAATATCTACACCACTACCTGTATAAACATGGAAATATCAGCACCGCTATCTGTATGAACATGGAATTATCTACACCGCTATCTGTATGAACATGGAAATATCTAAACCGCTATCTGTATGAACATGGAAATATCTACACCGCTATCTGTAGGAACATGGAAATATCTACACCGCTATCTGTTTGAACATGGAAATATCCACACCGCTGTCTGCATGAAAATGGAAATATCTACACAGCTATCTGCAAATACATGGAAATATCTACACAGCTATCTCTTTACACATGGAAATAACTACACCGCTATCTCTATAAACATGGAAATATCTACACCGCCATCTGTATGAACATGGAAATATCCGCTCCGCCATCTGTATAAACATATAAATATCTACACCGCCATCTGTATTAAGATGGAGATATCTACACCGCTATCTGTATAAACATGGAAATATCTACACCGCTATCTGTATAAACATGGAAATATCTACACCGCTATCTGTATAAACATGGAAATATCTACACCGCTCCCTGTATAAACATGGAAATATCAGCACTGCTATCTGTATGAACATGGAAATATCTACACAGCTATCTGTATGAACATGGAAATATCTACACCGCTATCTGTGTAAACATGCATACATCTTCACCGCTATCTGTATAAACATTTAAATATCTACAACGCTATCTGTATGAATATGGAAATATCTACACCGCTATCTGTACGAACATGGAAATATCTAAACCGCTATCTACATGAAAATACAAATATCTACACAGCTATTTGCATATACATGGAAAAATCTACAAAGCTATCTCTTTACACATGGAAATACCTACACTGCTATCTCTATAAACACGGAAATATCTACACCGCCATCTGTATGAACATGGAAATATCTGCACCGCCATCTGTATAAACATATAAATATCTACACCGTCATCTGTATTAATTTGGAGATATCTACACCGCTATCTGTATAAACTTGGAAATATCTACACAGCTATCTGTATAAACATGGAAATACCTACACCGCTATCTGTATAAACATGGAAATATCTACACAGCTATCTCTTTACACATGGAAATAACTACACCGCTATCTGTATGAACATGGAAATATCTACACCGCCATCTGTATGAACATGGAAAAATCTGCACCGCCATCTGAATGAACATATAAATATCTACACCGCCATCTGTATTAAGTTGGAGATATCTACACCGCTATTTGAATAAACATGGAAATATCTACACCGCTATCTGTATAAACATGGAAATATCAGCCCCTCTATCTGTATGAAATTGGAGATGTCTACACCGCCATCTGTATGAACATGTATATATCTACACAGCCATCTGGATGAACATGGAAATATCTACACCGCTATCTGTATGAACATGGAAATAGCTACAACGCTATCTGTATGAACATGGAAATATCTACACCGCTATCTGTATGAACATGGAAATATCTACACCGCTATCTGTATGAACATGGAAATATCTTCACCGCCATCTGTACGAACATGGATATATCTACAGAGCCATCTGGATGAACATGGAAATATCTACACCGCCATCTGTATGAACATATAAATATCTACACCGCCATCTGTATTAAGATGGAGATATCTACACCGTTCTCTGTATAAACCTCGAAATATCTACACCGCTATCTGTATAAACATGGAAATATCTACACCGCTATCTATATAAACATGGAAATTTCTACACCGCAACCTGTATAATCATGGAAATATCAGCACCGCTATCTGTAGGAACATGGATATATCTACACAGCCATCTGGATGAACATGGATATATCTACACAGCCATCTGGATGAACATGGAAATATCTACACCGCTATCTGTATGAACATGGAAATATCTACACCGCTATCTGTGTAAACATGCATACATCTTCACCGTTATCTGTATGAACATGGAAATATCTACACCGCTATCTGTATGAAGATGGAAATAGCTACACCGCTATCTGTATGAACATGGAAATATCTACACCGATATCTGTATGAACATGGATATATCTACAAAGCCATCTGGATGAACATGGAAATATCTACACCGCTATCTGTGTAAACATGCATACATCTTCACCGCTATCTGTATAAACATGGAAATATCTACACAGCCCTCTGGATGAACATGGAAATATAAACACCTCTATCTGTGTAAACATGCATACAACTTCACCGCTATCTGTATAAACATGGAAATATCTACACCGCTATCTGTATGAACATGAAAATAGCTACACCGCTATCTGTACGAACATGGAAATAGCTACACCGCTATCTGTATGAACATGGAAATATCTACACAGCCATCTGGATGAACATGGAAATATCTACTCCGCTATCTGTGTAAAAATGCATAGATCTTCACCGCTATCTGTATAAACATGGAAATATCCACACCGCTATCTGTATGAACATGGAAATATCTACACCGCTATCTGTATGAACATGGAAATACCTACACCGCCATCTGTATGAACATGGAAATATCTGCACCGCCATCTGTAGGAACATATAAATATCTACACCGCCATCTGTATTAAGATGGAGTTATCTACACTGTTATCTGTATAAACATGGAAATATCTACACCGCCATCTGTATGAACATATAAATATGCCGCCATCTGTATTAAGAAGAAACATCTAAACCGCTATATGTATAAACATGGAAATATCTACACCGCTGCCTGTATAAACATGGAAATATCAGCACCGCTATCTGTATGAACATGGAAATATATACACCGCTATCTGTAGGAACATGGAAATAGCTACACCGCTGCCTGTATAAACATGGAAATATCAGCACCGCTATCTGTATGAACATGGAAATATCTACACCACTATCTGTATGAACATGGATATATCTACACAGCCATCTGGATGAACATGGAAATATCTACACCACTATCTGTATGAACATGGAAATCTCTACACCGCTATCTGTGTAAACATGCATACATCTTCACCGCTATCAGTATAAACATGGAAATATCTACACCGCTATCTGTATGAACATGGAAATAGCTACACCACTATCTGTATGAACATGGAAATATCTACACCGCTATCTGTATGAACATGGATATATCTACACAGCCATCTGGATGAACATGGAAATATCTACACCGCTATCTGTGTAAACATGCATACATCTTCACCGCTATCTGTATAAACATGGAAATATCTACACTGCTATCTGTATGAATATGGAAATATCTACACCGCTATCTGTATGAACATGGAAATATCTACACCGCTATCTGTTTGAACATGGAAATATCTACACCGCTATCTGCATGAAAATGGAAATATCTACACTGCTATCTGCATATACATGGAAATATCTACACAGCTATCTCTTTACACATGGAAATAACTACACCGCTATCTGTATGAACATGGAAATATCCACACCGCCATCTGTATGAACATGGAAATATCTGCACTGCCATCTGTATGAACATATAAATACCTACACCGCCATCTGTATTAAGATGGAGATATCTACACCGCTATCTGTATAAACATGGAAATATCTACACCGCTATCTGTATAAACATGGAAATATCTACACCGATATCTGTAAAAACATGGAAATATCTACACCGCTACCTGTATAAACATGGAAATATCAGCACCGCAATCTGTATGAACTTGGAAATATCTACACCGCTATCTGTATGTACATGGAATTATCTACACCGCTATCAATATGAAAAAGGAAATATCTACACCGCTATCTGTATGAACATGGATATATCTACACAGCCCTCTGGATGAACATGGAAATATCCACACCGCTATCTGTGTAAACATGCATACATCTTCACCGCTATCTGTATAAACATGGAAATATCTACACCGCTATCTATATGATCATGGAAATATCTACACCGCTATCTGTTTGAAGATGGAAATATATACACCGCTATCTGCATGAAAACCGAAATATCTACACAGCTATCTGCATATACATGGAAATATCTACACAGCTATCTCTTTACACATAGAAATAACTACACCGCTATCTGTATGAACATGGAAATATCTACACCGCCATCTGTATGAACATGGAAATATCTGCTCTGACATCTGTATGAACATATAAGTATTTACACTGCCATCTGTATTAAGACGGAGATATCTACACTGCTATCTGAATAAACATGGAAATATCTACACCGCTATCTGTATAAACATGGAAATATCTACACCGCTATCTGTATAACCATGGAAATATCTAAACCGCTACCTGTATAAACATGGAAATATCAGCACCGCTATCTGTATGAACATGGAAATATCTACACCGCTGCCTGTATAAACATGGAAATCTCAGCACGGCTATCTGTATGAACATGGAAATATCTACACCGCTATCTGTATGAACATGGATATATCTACACAGCCATCTGGATGAACTTGGAAATATCTACACCGCTATCTGTGTAAACATGCATAGATCTTCACCGCTACCTCTATAATCATGGAAATATCTACACCACCATCTGTATGAACACGGAAATATCTGCACCGCCATCTGTATGAACATATAAATATCTACACCGCCATCTGTATTAAGATGGAGATATCTACACTGCTATCTGTATAAACATGGAAATATCTACACCGCCATCTGTATGAACATATAAATATCTACACAGCCATCTGTATTAAGAAGGAAATATCTAAACCACTATCTGCATAAACATGGAAATATCTACACCGCTGCCTGTATAAACAAGGAAATATCAGCACTGTTATCTGTATGAATATGGAAATATCTACACCGCTATCTGTATGAACATGGAAATAGCTACACCGCTATCTGTATGAACATGGAAATAGCTACACCGCTATCTGTATGAACATGGATATATCTACACAGCCATCTGGATGAACATGGAAATATCTACACCGCTATCTGTATAAACTTGGAAATATCTACACCGCTATCTGTATGAACATGGAAATATCTACACCGCTATCTGTATGAACATGGAAATATCTACACCGCTATCTGTTTGAACATGGAAATATCTACACCGCTATCTGCATGAAAATGGAAATATCTACACTGCTATCTGCATATACATTTAAATATCTACACAGCTATCTCTTTACACATGGAAATAACTACACTGCTATCTGCATGAACATGGAAATATCTACACCGCCATCTGTATGAACATGTAAATATCTTCACCGCCATCTGTATGAACATATACATATCTACACCGCAATCTGTATTAAGATAGAGATATCTCCACTGCTATCTGTATAAACATGGAAATATCTACACCGCTATCTGTATAAACATGCAAATATCTACACCGCTATCTGTATAAACATGGAAATATCTACACCACTACCTGTATAAACATGGAAATATCAGCACCGCTATCTGTATGAAAATGGAAATATCTACACCGCCATCTGTATGAACATGGAAATATCTACACCGCTATCTCTATGAACATTGAAATATCTAAACCGCTATCTGTATGAACATGGAAATATCTACACCGCTATCTGTTTGAACATGGAAATATCTACACCGCTGTCTGCATGAAAATGGAAATATCTACACAGCTATCTGCATATACATGGAAATATCTACACAGCTATCTCTTAACACATGGAAATAACTACACCGCTATCTCTATAAACATGGAAATAGCTACACCGCTATCTGTATGAACATGGAAATATCTGCACCGCCATCTGTATGAACATATAAATATCTACACCGCCATCTGTATTAAGAAAGAAATATCTAAACCGCTATCTGTATGAACATTGAAATATCTACAACACTATCTGTATGAAAATGGAAATATCTACACCGCTATGTGTGTAAACATGCATAGATCTTCACCGCTATCTGTATAAACATGGAAATATCTACACCGCTATCTGCATAAAAATGGAAATATCTACAATGCTATCCGTATATACATTTAAATATCTACACAGCTATCTCTTTACACATGGAAATAACTACACCGCTATCTCTATGAACATGGAAATATCTACACCGCTATCTGTATGAACATGGAAATATCTGCACCGCCATCTGTATGAAGATATAAATATCTACACCGCCATCTGTATTAAGATGGAAATATCTACACCTCTATCTGTTTAAACATGGAAACATCTACACCGCTATCTGTATAAACATGGAAATATCTACACCACTACGTGTATAAACATGGAAATATCAGCACCGCTATCTGTATGAACATGGAAATATCTACAAAGCTATCAGAATGAACATGGAAAAATCTACACCGCTATCTCTTTGAACATGTAAATATCTACACCGCTATCTGCATGAAAATGGAAATATCTACAAAGCTATCTGCATATACATGGAAATATCTACACAGCTATCTCTTTACACATGGAAATAACTACACCGCTATATCTATAAACATGGAAATATCTACACCGCCATCTGTATGAACATGGAAATATCTGCACCGCCATCTGTATGAACATATAAATATCTACACCGCCATCTGTATTAAGAAGGAAATATCTAAACCGCTATCTGTATAAACCTGGAAATATCTACACCGCTGCCTGTAAAAACATGGAAATATCAGCACCGCTATCTGTATGAACATGGAAATATCTACACCGCTATCTTTATGAACATGGAAATATCTACACTGCTATCTGTATGAACATGGAAATAGCTACACCGTTATCTGTATGAACATGGAAATAGCTACACCACTATCAGTATGAACATGGAAATATCTACACCGCTATCTGTATGAACTTGGATATATCTACACAGCCATCTGGATGAACATGGAAATATCTACACCGCTATCTGTATGAACATGGAAACATGTTCACCGCTATCTGTATGAACATGGATATATCTACACAGCCATCTGGATGAACATGGAAATATCTACACCGCTATCTGTGTAAACATGCATAGATCTTCACCGCTGTCTCTATAAACATCGAAATATCTACACCGCTATCTGTATGAACATGGAAATATCCACACCGCTATCTGTATGAACATGGAAATATCTACCCCGCTATCTGTTTGAACATGGAAATATCTACACCGTTATCTGCATGAAAATGGAAATATCTACACTGATATCTGCATATACATTTAAATATCTACACAGCTATCTCTTTACACATGGAAATAACTACACCGCTATCTGTATGAACATGGAAATATCTACACCGCCATCTGTATGAACACGGAAATATCTGCACCGTCATCTGTAAGAACATATAAATATCTACACCGCCATCTCTATTAAGATGGAGATATCTACACTGCGATCTGTATAAACATGGAAATATCTACACCGCCATCTGTATGAACATATAAATATCTACACTGCCATCTGTATTAAGAAGGAAATATCTAAACCGCAATCTGTATAAACATGGAAATATCTACACCGCTGCCTGAATAAACAAGGAAATATCAGCACCGCTATCTGTATGAACAGGGAAATATCTACACCGCTATCTGTATGAACATGGAAATATCTACACCGCTGTCTGTATGAACATGGAAATAGCTGCACCGCTATCTGTATGAACATGGATATATCTACACAGCCATCTGGATGAACATGGAAATATCTACACCGCTATCTGTGTAAACATGCATAGATCTTCACCGCTATCTGTATAAACATGGAAATATCAGCACCGCTATCTGTATGAACATGGAAATATCTACACCGCCATCTGTATGAACATGGAAATATCTACACCGCTATCTGTATGAACATGGAAATATCTACACCGCTATCTGTATGAACATGGAAATATCTACACCGCTATCTGTTTGAACATGGAAATATCTACACCGCTGTCTGCATGAAAATGGAAATATCTACACTGCTATCTGCATATACATGGAAATATCTACACAGCTATCTCTCTACACATGGAAATAACTACACCGCTATCTGTATGAACATGGAAATATCTACACCGCCATCTGTATGAACATGGAAATATCTGCACCGCGATCTGTATGAACATATAAATATCTACACTGCCATCTGTGTTAAGATGGAGATATCTACACCGCTATCTGGATAAACATGGGAATATCTACACCGCTATCTGTATAAACATGGAAATATCAGCACCGCTATCTGTATGAACATGGAAATATCAGCCCCTCTATCTGTATGAACATGGAGATATCTACACCGCCATCTGTATGAACATGGATATATCTACACAGCCATCTGGAGGAACATGGAAATATCTACACCGCTATCTGTATGAACATGGGAATATCTACACCGCTATCTGTATGAACATGGAAATATCTACACCGCTATCTGTATGAACAAGGAAATATCTACACCACTATCTGTATGAACATGGATATATCTACAGAGCCATCTGGATGAACATGGAAATATCTACACCGCCATCTGTATGAACATATAAATATCTACACCGCCATCTGTATTAAGATGGAGATATCTACACCGCTATCTGTATAAACCTGGAAATATCTACACCGCTATCTGTTTAAACATGGAAATATCTACACCGCTATCAGGATTAACATGGAAATTTCTACACCGCTACCTGTATAAACATGGACATATCAGCACCGCTATCTGTAGGAACATGGAAATATCTACACCGCTATCTGTACGAACATGGAAATACCTACACCGCTATCCGTATTGACATGGAAATAGCTACACCTCTATCTGTATGAACATGGAAATATCTACACCGCTATCTGAATGAACATGGATATATCTACACAGCCATCTGGATGAACATGGAAATATCTACACCGCTATCTGTGTAAAAATGCATATATCTTCACCGCTATCTGTATAAACATGGAAATATCTACACCGCTATCTGTATGAACATGGAAATATCTGCACCGCTATCTGTATGAACATGGAAATATCTACACCGCTATCTGTTTGAACATGGAAATATCTACACAGCTATCTGCATGAAAATGGAAATATCTACACTGCTATCTGCATATACATGGAAATATCTACACAGCTATCTCTTTACACATGGAAATAACTACACCGCTATCTGTATGAACATGGAAATATCTACACCGCCATCTGTATGAACATGGAAATATCTGCACTGCCATCAGTATGAACATATAAATATCTACACCGCCATCTGTATTAAGATGGAGATATCTACACCGCTATCTGTATAAACATGGAAATATCTACACCGCTATCTGTATAAACACGGAAATATCTACACCGCTATCTGTATAAACATGGAAATATCTACACCGCTACCTGTATACACATGGAAATATCAGCACCGCTATCTGTATGAACATGGAAATATCTACACCGCTATCTGTATGAACATGGAAATATCTACACCGCCATCTGTATTAAGTTGGAGATATCTGCACCGCTATCTGAATAAACATGGAAATATCTACACCGCTATCTGTATAAACATGGAAATATCAGCACCGCTATCTGCATGAACATGGAAATATCAGCCCCTCTATCTGTATGAAATTGGAGATATCTACACCGCCATCTGTATGAACATGGATATATCTACACAGCCATCTGGATGAACATGGAAATATCTACACCGCTATCTGTATGAACATGGAAATAGCTACACCGCTATCTGTATGAACATGGAAATATCTACACCGCTATCTGTATGAACATGGAAATATCTACACCGCTATCTGTATGAACATGGAAATATCTTCACCGCCATCTGTACGAACATGGATATATCTACAGAGCCATCTGGATGAACATGGAAATATCTACACCGCCATCTGTATGAACATATAAATATCTACACCGCCATCTGTATTAAGATGGAGATATCTACACCGCTCTCTGTATAAACCTCGAAATATCTACACCGCTATCTGTATAAACATGGAAATATCTACACCGCTATCTATATAAACATGGAAATTTCTACACCGCAACCTGTATAATCATGGAAATATCAGCACCGCTATCTGTAGGAACATGGATATATCTACACAGCCATCTGGATGAACATGGATATATCTACACAGCCATCTGGATTAACATGGAAATATCTACACCGCTATCTGTATGAACATGGAAATATCTACACCGCTATCTGTGTAAACATGCATACATCTTCACCGTTATCTGTATGAACATGGAAATATCTACACCGCTATCTGTATGAACATGGAAATAGCTACACCGCTATCTGTATGAACATGGAAATATCTACACCGATATCTGTATGAACATGGATATATCTACAAAGCCATCTGGATGAACATGGAAATATCTACACCGTTATCTGTGTAAACATGCATACATCTTCACCGATATCTGTATAAACATGGAAATATATACACAGCCCTCTGGATGAACATGGAAATATGAACACAGCTATCTGTGTAAACATGCATACATCTTCACCGCTATCTGTATAAACATGGAAATATCTACACCGCTATCTGTATGAACATGAAAATAGCTACACCGCTATCTGTACGAAAATGGAAATAGCTGCACCGCTATCTGTATGAACATGGAAATATCTACACAGCCATCTGGATGAACATGGAAATATCTACTCCGCTATCTGTGTAAAAATGCATAGATCTTCACCGCTATCTGTATGAACATGGAAATATCTACACCGCTATCTGTATGAACATGGAAATAGCTACACCGCTATCTGTACGAACATGGAAATATCTAAACCGCTATCTAAATGAAAATACAAATATCTACACAGCTATTTGCATATACATGGAAAAATCTACAAAGCTATCTCTTTACACATGGAAATACCTACACTGCTATCTCTATAAACACGGAAATATCTACACCGCCATCTGTATGAACATGGAAATATCTGCACCGCCATCTGTATAAACATATAAATATCTACACCGCCATCTGTATTAATTTGGAGATATCTACACCGCTATCTGTATAAACTTGGAAATATCTACACCGCTATCTGTATAAACATGGAAATACCTACACCGCTATCTGTATAAACATGGAAATATCTACACCGCTACCTGTATAAACATGGAAATATCAGCACCGCTATCTGTATGAACATGGAAATATCTACACCGCTATCTCTATGAACATGCAAATAGCTACACTGCTATCTGTATGAACATGGGAATAGCTACACCGCTATCTGTATGAACATGGAAATATCTACACCAGTATCTGTATGAACATGGAAATATCTACACCGCTATCTGTATGAACATGGAAATATCTACACCGCTATCTGTATGAACATGGAAATATCTACACCGCTATCTGTATGAACATGGAAATATCTACACCGCTATCTGTATGAACATGGAAATATCTACACCGCTATCTGTTTGAACATGGAAATATCCACACCGCTGTCTGCATGAAAATGGAAATATCTACACAGCTATCTGCAAATACATGGAAATATCTACACAGATATCTCTTTACACATGGAAATAACTACACCGCTATCTCTATAAACATCGAAATATCTACACCGCAATCTATATGAACATGGAAATAGCTACACCGCTATCTGTATGAACATGGAAATATCTACACAGCTATCTGTATGAACATGGAAATATCTTCACCGCCATCTGCACGAACATGGATATATCTACAGAGCCATCTGGATGAACATGGAAATATCTACACCGCCATCTGTTTGAACATATAAATATCTACACCGCCATCTGTATTAAGATGGAGATATCTACACCGCTATCTGTATAAACCTGGAAATATCTACACTGCTATCTGTATAAACATGGAAATATCTACACCGCTACCTGTATAAACATGGAAATATCAGCACCACTGTCTGTAGGAACATGGAAATATCTACACCGCTATCTGCATGAAAATGGAAATATCTACACTGTTATCTGCATATACATGGAAATATCTACACAGCTATCTCTTTACACATGGAAATAACTACACCGCTATCTGTATGAACATGGATATATCTACACAGCCCTCTGGATGAACATGGAAATATCCACACCGCTATCTGTGTAAACATGCATACATCTTCTCCGCTATCTGTACAAACATGGAAATATCTACAACGCTATCTGTATGAACATGGAAATATCTACACCGCTATCTTTTTGAAGATGGAAATATCTACACCGCTATCTGCATGAAAATGGAAATATCTACAAAGCTATCTGCATATACATGGAAATATCTACACAGCTATCTCTTTACACATGGAAATAACTACACCGCTATCTGTATGAACATGGAAATACCTACACCACCATCTGCATGAACATGGAAATATCTGCACCGCCATCTGTATGAACATATAAATATCTACACCGCCATCTGTATTAAGAAGGAAATATCTAAACCGCTATCTGTATAAACTAGGAAATATCTACACCGCTGCCTGTATAAACATGGAAATATCAGCAGCGCACTCTGTATGAAAATGGAAATATCTACACCGCTATCTGTATGAACATGCAAATATCTACACTGCTATCTGTATGAACATGGAAATAGCTACACCGTTATCTCTATGAAAATGGAAATAACTACACCGCTATCTGTATGAACATGGAAATATCTACACCGCTATTTGTATGAACATGGATATACCTACACAGCCATCTGTCTGAACATGGAAATATCTACACCGCTATCTGTATGAACATGGAAATATCTACACCGCTATCTGTATGAACATGGATATATCTAAACAGCCATCTGGATGAACATGGAAATATCTACACCGGTATCTCTGTAAACATGCTTACATCTTCACCACTATCTGTATAAACATGGAAATATCTGCACCACTATCGGTATGAACATGGAAATATCTACACCGCTATCTGTATGAACATGGAAATACCTACACCGCTATCTGTTTGGACATGGAAATAACTACACCGCTATCTGCATGAAATTGGAAATATCTACACTGCTATCTGCATATACATTTAAATATCTACACAGCTATCTCTTTACACATGGAAATAACTACACCACTATCTGTATATACATGGAAATAACTACACCGCCATCTGTATGAACATGGAAGTATCTGCACCGCCATCTGTATGAACATATAAATATCTACACCGCCATCTGTATTAAGATGGAGATATCTACACTGCTCTCTGTATAAACATTGAAATATATACACCGACATCTGTATGAACATATAAATACACCACCATCTGTATTAAGAAGGAAATATCTAAACCGCTATCTGTATAAACATGGAAATATCTACACCTCTGCCTGTATAAACATGGAAATATCAGCACCGCTATCTGTATGAACATGGAAATATCTACACCGCTATCTGTAGGAACATGGAAATAGCTACACCGCTGCCTGTACAAACATGGAAATATCAGCACCGCTATCTCTATGAACATGGAAATATCTACACCACTATCTGTATGAACATGGATATATCTACACAGCCATCTGGATGAACATGGAAATATCTACACCACTATCTGTATGAACATGGAAATATCTACACCGCTATCTGTGTAAACATCCATACATCTTCACCGCTATCAGTATAAACATGGAAATATCTACACCGCTATCTGTATGAACATGGAAATAGCTACACCGCTATCTTTATGAACATGGAAATATCTACACCGCTCTCTGTATGAACATGGATATATCTACACAGCCATCTGGATGAACATGGAAATATCTACACCGCTATCTGTGTAAACATGCATACATCTTCACCGCTATCTGTATAAACATGGAAATATCTACACCGCTATCTGTATGAACATGGAAATATCTACACCGCTATCTGTATGAACATGGAAATATCTACACCGCTATCTGTTTGAACATGGAAATATCTACACCGCTATCTGCATGAAAATGGAAATATCTACACTGCTATCAGCATATACATGGAAATATCTACACAGCTATCTCTTTACACATGGAAATAACTACACCGCTATCTGTATGAACATGGAAATATCCACACCGCCATCTGTATGAACATATAAATATCTATACCGCCATCTGTATTAATATGGAGATATCTACACCGCTAGCTGTAAAAACATGGAAATATCTACACCGCTCTCTGTATAAACATGGAAATATCTACACCGCTATCTGTATAAACATGGAAATATCTACACCGCTACCTGTATAAACATGGAAATATCAGCACCGCTTTCTGTATGAACATGGAAATATCTACACCGATATCTGTATGAACATGGAAATATCTACACCGCTATCTGTATGAACATGGAAATATCTTCACCGCTATCAGTATGAACAAGGAAATATCTACACCGCTATCTGTATGAACATGGATATATCTACACAGCCCTCTGGATGAACATGGAAATATCCACACCGCAATCTGTGTAAACATGCATACATCTTCACCGCTATCTGTATAAACATGGAAATATCTACACCGCTATCTGTATAAACATGGAAATACCTACACCGCTATCTGTATAAACATGGAAATATCAGCACAGCTCTCTGTATGAACATGGAAATATCAGCCCCTCTATCTGTATGAACATGGAAGTATCTACACCGCTATCTCTATGAACATGGAAATATCTACACCGCTATCTGTTTGAACATGGAAATATCTAAACCGCTATCTGCATGAAAATGGAAATATATACACAGCTATCTGCATATACATGGAAATATCTACACTGCTATCTCTTTACACATGGAAATAAATACACCGCTATCTGTATGAACATGGAAATATCTTCACCGCCATCTGTATGAACATGGATATATCTACACATTCATCTGGATGAACATGGAAATATCTACACCGCTATATTTATGAACATGGAAATATCTACACCGCTATCTGTGTAAATATGCATACATCTTCACCGCTATCTGTATAAACATGGAAATATCTACACTGCTATCTGTATGAACATGGAAATATCTACACCGCTATCTGTTTGAACATGGAAATATCTACACCGCTATCTGCATGAAAATGGAAATATCTACACTGCTATCTGCATATACATGGAAATATCTACACAGCTATCTCTTTACACATGGAAATAACGACAACGCTATCTGTATGAACATGGAAATATCTACACCGCCATCTGTATGAACATGGAAATATCTGCACCGACATCTGTATGAACATATAAATATCTACACCGCCATATGTATAAATATGGAGATATCTACACCGCTATCTGTATAAACATTTAAATATCTACACCGCTATCTGTATAAACATGGAAATATCTACACCGCTATCTGTATAAACATGGAAATATCTACACCGCTACCTGTATAAACATGGAAATATCAGCACCGCTATCTGTATGAACATGGAAATATCTACACCGCTATCTGTATGAACATGGAAATATCTACACCGCCATCTGTATGATAATGGAAATATCCGCACCGCCATCTGTATGAACATATAAATATCTACACCGCCATCTGTATTAAGATGGAGATATCTACACCGCTATCTGAATAAACATGAAAATATCTACACCGCTATCTGTATAAACATGGAAATATCAGCACCGCTATCTGTATGAACATGGAAATATCAGCCCCTCTATCTGTATGAACATGGAGATATCTACACGGCCATCTGTATGAACATGGATATATCTACACAGCCATCTGGATGAACATGGAAATATCTGCACCGCTATCTGTATGAACATGGAAATAGCTACACCGCTATCTGTATGAACATGGAAATATCTACACCGCTATCTGTATGAACATGGAAATATCTTCACCGCCATCTGCACGAACATGGATATATCTACAGAGCCATCTGGATGAACATGGAAATATCTACACCGCCATCTGTTTGAACATATAAATATCTACACCGCCATCTGTATTAAGATGGAGATAACTAAACCGCTATCTGTATAAACATGGAAATATCCACACTGCTATCTGTATAAACATGGAAATATCTACACTGCTACCTGTATAAACATGGAAATATCAGCACCGCTGTCTGTAGGAACATGGAAATATCTACACCGCTATCTGTATGAACACGGAAATATCTGCACCGCCATCTGTATGAACATATAAATATCTACACCGCCATCTGTATTAAGATGGAGATATCTACACTGCTATCTGTATAAACATGGAAATATCTACACCGCCATCTGTATGAACATATAAATATCTACACAGCCGTCTGTATTAAGAAGGAAATATCTAAACCGCTATCTGTATAAACATGGAAATATCTACACCGCTGCCTGTATAAACAAGGAAATATCAGCACCGCTATCTGTATGAACATGGAAATATCTACACCGCTATCTGTATGAACATGGAAATATCTACTCCGCTATCTGTATGAACATGGAAATAGCTACACCGCTATCTGTATGAACATGGATATATCTACACAGCCATCTGGATGAACATGGAAATATCTACACCGCCATCTGTATGAACATGGAAATATCTGCACCGCCATCTGTATGAACATATAAATATCTACACCACAATCTGTATTAAGATAGAGATATCTCCACTGCTATCTGTATAAACATGGAAATATCTACACCGCTATCTGTATAAACATGGAAATATCTACACCGCTATCTGTATAAACATGGAAATATCTACACCACTACCTGTATAAACATGGAAATATCAGCACCGCTATCTGTATGAAAATGGAAATATCTACACCGCCATCTGTATGAACATGGAAATATCTACACCGCTATCTCTATGAACATGGAAATATCTAAACCGCTATCTGTATGAACATGGAAATATCTACACCGCTATCTGTTTGAACATGGAAATATCTACACCGCTATCTGCATGAAAATGGAAATATCTACACTGCTATCTGCATATACATTTAAATATCTACACAGCTGTCTCTTTGCACATGGAAATAACTACACTGCTATCTGCATGAACATGGAAATATCTACACCGCCATCTGTATGAACATGGAAATATCTGCACCGCCATCTGTATGAACATATAAATATCTACACCGCAATCTGTATTAAGATAGAGATATCTCCACTGCTATCTGTATAAACATGGAAATATCTACACTACTACCTGTATAAACATGGAAATATCAGCACCGCTATCTCTATGAACATGGAAATATCTACACCGCCATCTGTATGAACATGGAAATATCTACACCGCTATCTCTATGAACATGGAAATATCTAAACCGCTATCTGTATGAACATGGAAATATCTGCACCGCTATCTGTTTGAACATGGAAATATCTACACCGCTGTCTGCATGAAAATGGAAATATCTACACAGCTATCTGCATATACATGGAAATATCTACACAGCTATCTCTTAACACATGGAAATAACTACACCGCTATCTCTATGAACATGGAAATATCTACACCGCTATCTGTATGAACATGGAAATATCTGCACCGCCATCTGTATGAACATATAAATATCTACACCGCCATCTGTATTAAGAAAGAAATATCTAAACCGCTATCTGTATGAACATTGAAATATCTACACCGCTATCTGTATGAACATGGAAATATCTACACCGCTATCTGTGTAAACATGCATACATCTTCACCGCTATCTGTATAAACATGGAAATGTCTACAAGGCTATCTGAATGAACATGGAAATATCTAAACCGCTATCTGCATGAAAATAGAAATATCTACACAGCTATCTGCATATATATGGAAATATCTACACAGCTATCTCTTTACACATGGAAATAACTACACCGCTATCTGTATGAACATGGAAATATCTGCACCACCCTCTGTATGAACACATAAATATCTACACCGCCATCTGTATTAAGATGGAGATACCTACACCGCTATCTGTATAAACATGGAAATATCTACACCGCTATCTGTATAAACATGGAAATATCTACACCGCTATCTGTATAAACATGGAAATATCAGCACCGCTATCTGTATGAACATGGAAATATCAGCCCCTCTATCTGTATGAACATGGAAGTATCTACACCGCTATCTGTATGAACATGGAAATATCAACACCGCAATCTGTATGAACACGGAAATATCTACACCGCTATCTGTTTGAACACGGAAATATCTACACCGCTATCTGTATGAACACGGAAATATCTACACCGCTATCTGTTTGAACATGGAAATATCTACACCGCTATCTGCATGAAAATGGAAATATATACACAGCTATCTGCATATACATGGAAATATCTACACAGCTATCTCTTTACACATGGAAATAACTACACCGCTATCTGTATGAACATGGAAATATCTTCACCGCCATCTTTATGAACATGGGTATATCTACACAGCCCTCTGGATGAACATGGAAGTATCTACACCGCTATCTGTATGAACATGGAAATATCTACACCAATATCTGTGTAACCATGAATACATCTTCACCGCTATCTGTATAAACATGGAAATATCTACACTGCTGTCTGTATGAACATGGAAATATCTACACAGCTATCTGTTTGAACATGGAAATATCTACACCGCTATCTGCATGAAAATGGAAATATCTACACAGCGATTTGCATATACATGGAAATATCTACAAAGTTATCTCTTTACACATGGAAATAAGTACAGCGCTATTTCTATAAACATGGAAATAGCTACACCGCCATCTGTATGAACATGGAAATATCTACACCGCTATCTGTATGAACATGGGAATATCTACACCGCTATCTGTATGAACATGGATATATCTACACAGCCCTCTGGATGAACATGGAAATATCCACACCGCTATCTGGGTAAACATGCATATATCTTCACCGCTATCTGTAGAAACATGGAAATATCTACACCGCTATCTGTATGAACATGGAAATATCTACACCGCTATCTGTTTGAAGATGGAAATATATACACCGCTATGTGCATGAAAATGGAAATATCAACACAGCTATCTGCATATATATGGAAATATCTACACAGCTATCTCTTTACACATGGAAATAACTACACCACTATCTGTATGAACATGGAAATATCTACACCGCCATCTGTATGAACAAGGAAATATCTGCACCGCCATCTGTATGAACATCTAAATATCTACACCGCCATCTGTATTAAGATGGAGATCTCTTCACCGCTATCTGAATAAACATGGAAATATCTACACCGCTATCTGTATAAACATGGAAATATCTACACTGCTGTGGGTATAACCATGGAAATATCTACACCGCTACCTGTATAAACATGGAAATATCAGCACCGCTATCTGTATGAACATGGAAATATCTACACCGCTATCTGTATGAACATGGAAATATCTACAAAGCTATCTGAATGAACATGGAAAAATCTACACCGCTATCTGTTTGAACATGTAAATATCTACACCGCTATCTGCATGAAAATGGAAATATCTACAAAGCTATCTGCATATACATGGAAATATCTACACAGCTATCTCTTTACACATGGAAATAACTACACCGCTATATCTATAAACATGGAAATATCTACACCGCCATGTGTATGAACATGGAAATGTCTGCACCGCCATCTGTATGAACATATAAATATCTACACCGCCATCTGTATTAAGAAGGAAATATCTAAACCGCTATCTGTATGAACCTGGAAATATCTACACCGCTGACTGTATAAACATGGAAATATCAACACCGCTATCTGTATGAACATGGAAATATCTACACCGCTATCTGTATGAACACGGAAATATCTGCACCGCCATCTGTATGAACATATAAATATCTACACCGCCATCTGTATTAAGATGGAGATATCTACACTGCTATCTGTATAAACATGGAAATATCTACACCGCCATCTGTATGAACATATAAATATCTACACAGCCGTCTGTATTAAGAAGGAAATATCTAAACCGCTATCTGTATAAACATGGAAATATCTACACCGCTGCCTGTATAAACAAGGAAATATCAGCACCGCTATCTGTATGAACATGGAAATATCTACACCGCTATCTGTATGAACATGGAAATATCTACTCCGCAATCTGTATGAACATGGAAATAGCTACACCGCTATCTGTATGAACATGGATATATCTACACAGCCATCTGGATGAACATGGAAATATCTACACCGCCATCTGTATGAACATGGAAATATCTGCACCGCCATCTGTATGAACATATAAATATCTACACCACAATCTGTGTTAAGATAGAGATATCTCCACTGCTATCTGTATAAACATGGAAATATCTACACCGCTATCTGTATAAACATGGAAATATCTACACCGCTATCTGTATAAACATGGAAATATCTACACCACTACCTGTATAAACATGGAAATATCAGCACCGCTATCTGTATGAAAATGGAAATATCTACACCGCCATCTGTATGAACATGGAAATATCTACACCGCTATCTCTATGAACATGGAAATATCTAAACCGCTATCTGTATGAACATGGAAATATCTACACCGCTATCTGTTTGAACATGGAAATATCTACACCGCTATCTGCATGAAAATGGAAATATCTACACTGCTATCTGCATATACATTTAAATATCTACACAGCTATCTCTTTGCACATGGAAATAACTACACTGCTATCTGCATGAACATGGAAATATCTACACCGCCATCTGTATGAACATGGAAATATCTGCGCCGCCATCTGTATGAACTTATAAATATCTACACCGCAATCTGTATTAAGATAGAGATATCTCCACTGCTATCTGTATAAACATGGAAATATCTACACCACTACCTGTATAAACATGGAAATATCAGCACCGCTATCTCTATGAACATGGAAATATCTACACCGCCATCTGTATGAACATGGAAATATCTACACCGCTATCTCTATGAACATGGAAATATCTAAACCGCTATCTGTATGAACATGGAAATATCTAAACCGCTATCTGTTTGAACATGGAAATATCTACACCGCTATCTGTTTGAACATGGAAATATCTACACCGCTGTCTGCATGAAAATGGAAATATCTACACAGCTATCTGCATATACATGGAAATATCAACACAGCTATCTCTTAACACATGGAAATAACTACACCGCTATCTCTATAAACATGGAAATATCTACACCGCTATCTGTATGAACATGGAAATATCTGCACCGCCATCTGTATGAACATATAAATATCTACACCGCCATCTGTATTAAGAAAGAAATATCTAAACCGCTATCTGTATGAACATTGAAATATCTACACCGCTATCTGTATGAACATGGAAATATCTACACTGCTATCTGTGTAAACATGCATTCATCTTCACCGCTATCTGTATAAACATGGAAATGTCTACAAGGCTATCTGTATGAACATGGAAATATCTAAACCGCTATCTGCATGAAAATAGAAATATCTACACAGCTATCTGCATATATATGGAAATATCTACACAGCTATCTCTTTACACATGGAAATAACTATACCGCTATCTGTATGAACATGGAAATATCTGCACCACACTCTGTATGAACACATAAATATCTACACCACCATCTGTATTAAGATGGAGATACCTACACCGCTATCTGTATAAACATGGAAATATCTACACCGCTATATGTATAAACATGGAAATATCTACACCGCTATCTGTATAAACATGGAAATATCAGCACCGCTATCTGTATGAACATGGAAATATCAGCCCCTCTATCTGTATGAACATGGAAATATCTACACCGCTATCTGTATGAACATGGAAATATCAACACCGCAATCTGTATGAACACAGAAATATCTACACCGCTATCTGTTTGAACATGGAAATATCTACACCGCTATCTGTATGAACACGGAAATATCTACACCGCTATCTGTTTGAACATGGAAATATCTACACCGCTATCTGCATGAAAATGGAAATATATACACAGCTATCTGCATATACATGGAAATATCTACACAGCTTTCTCTTTACACATGGAAATAACTACACCGCTATCTGTATGAACATGGAAATATCTTCACCGCCATCTTTATGAACATGGATATACCTACACAGCCATCTGGATGAATATGGAAATATCTACACCGCTATCTGTATGAACATGGAAATATCTACACCGATATCTGTGTAAACATGCATACATCTTCACCGCTATCTGTAGAAACATGGAAATATCTACACCGCTATCTGTATGAACATGGAAATATCTACACCGCTATCTGTTTGAAGATGGAAATATATACACCGCTATGTGCATGAAAATGGAAATATCTACACAGCTATCTGCATATAGATGGAAATATCTACACAGCTATCTCTTTACACATGGAAACAACTACACCAATATCTGTATGAACATGGAAATATCTACACCGCCATCTGTATGAACAAGGAAATATCTGCACCGCCATCTGTATGAACATATAAATATCTACACCGCCATCTGTATTAAGATGGAGATATCTACACCGCTATCTAAATAAACATGGAAATATCTACACCGCTATCTGTATAAACATGGAAATATCTACACTGCTATGGGTATAACCAAGGAAATATCTACACCGCTACCTGTATGAACATGGAAATATCCACACCGCTATCTGTATGAACATGGAAATATCTACACCGCTATCTGTTTGAACATGGAAATATCTACACCGCTATCTGTATGAAAATGGAAATATCTACACTGCTATCTACTTATACATTTAAATATCTACACAGCTATCTCTTTACACATGGAAATAACTACACCGCTATCTGTATGAACATGGAAATATCTACACCGCCATCTGTATGAACACGGAAATATCTGCACCGCCATCTGTAAGAACATATAAATATCTACACCGCCATCTGTATTAAGATGGAGATATCTACACTGCTATCTGTATAAACATGGAAATATCTAAACCGCCATCTGTCTGAACATATAAATATCTACACCGCCATCTGTATTAAGAAGGAAATATCTAAACCGCTATCTGTATAAACATGGAAATATCTACACCGCTGCCTGTATAAACAAGGAAATATCCGCACCTCTATCTGTATGAACATGGAAATATCTACACCGCTATTTGTGTAAACATGCGTAGATCTTCACCGCTATCTGTATAAACATGGAAATATCTACATCGCTATCTGTATGATCATGGAAATATCTACACCGCTATCTGTATGAACATGGATATATCTACACCGCTATCTGTTTGAACATGGAAATATCTACACCGCTATCTGCATGAAAATGGAAATATCTACACTGCTATCTGTATATACATTTAAATATCTACAAAGCTATCTCTTTACACTTGGAAATAACTACACCGCTATCTGTATGAACATGGAAATATCTACACCGCTCTCTATATGAACATGGAAATATCTGCATCGCCTCTGTATGAACATATAAATATCTACACCGCCATCTGTATTAAGATGGAGATATCTACACTGCTATCTGTTTAAACATGGAAATATCTACACCGCTATCTGTATAAACATGGAAATATCTACACCGCTATCTGTATAAACATGGAAATATCTACACCACTACCTGTATAAACCTGGAAATATCAGCACCGCTATCTGTATGAACATGGAAATATCTAAAAAGCTATCTGAATGAACATGGAAAAATCTACACCGCTATCTGTTTGAACATGGAAATATCTACACCGCTATCTGCATGAAAATGGAAATATCTACACTGCTATCTGCATATACATGGAAATATCTACACAGCTATCTCTTTACACATGGAAATAGCTACACCGCTATCTGTATGAACATGGAAATATCCACACCGCCATCTGTATGAACATGGAAATATCTGCACTGCCATCTGTATGAACATATAAATATCTACACCGCCATCTGTAGTAAGATGGAGATATCTACACCGCTATCAGCATAAACATGGAAATATCTACACCGCTATCTGTATAAACATGGAAATATCTACACCTCTATCTGTATAAACATGGAAATATCTACACCGCTACCTGTATAAACATAGAAATATCTGCACCGCTTTCTGTATGAACATGGAAATATCTACACCGCTATCTGTATGAACATGGAAATATCTACACCGCTATCTGTATGAACATGGAAATATCTACACTGCTATCAGTATGAACAAGGAAATATCTACACCGCTATCTGTATGAACATGGATATATCTACACAGCCCTCTGGATGAACATGGAAATATCCACAGCGCTATCTGTGTAAACATGCATACATCTTCACCGCTATCTGTATAAACATGGAAATATCTACACCGCTATCTGTATGAACATGGAAATATCTACACCGCTATCTGTTTGAAGATGGAAATATATACACCGCTATCTGCATGAAAACGGAAATATCTACACAGCTATCTGCATATACATGGAAATATCTCCACAGCTATCTCTTTACACATGGAAATAACTACACCGCTATCTGTATGAACATGGAAATATCTACACCGCCATCTGTCTGAACATGGAAATATCTACACCGCTATCTGTATGAACATGGAAATATCTACACCGCTATCTGTATGAACATGGATATATCTATACAGCCATCTGGATGAACATGGAAATATCTACACCGCTATATGTGCAAACATGCATACATCTTCACCACTATCTGTATAAACATGGAAATATCTGCACCGCTATCGGTATGAACATGGAAATATCTACACCGCTATCTGTATGAACATGGAAGTACCTACACCGCTATCTGTTTGGACATGGAAATATCTACACCGCTATCTGCATGTAATTGGAAATATCTACACTGCTATCTGCATATACATTTAAATATCTACACAGCTATCTCTTTACACATGGAAATAACTACACCACTCTCTGTATGAACATGGAAATAACTACACCGCCATCTGTATGAACATGGAAATATCTGCACCGCCATCTGTATGAAAATATAAATATCTACACCGCCATCTGTATTAAGATGGAGATATCTACACTGCTATCTGTATAAACATGGAAATATCTACACCGCCATCTGTATGAACATATAAATACGCCGAAATCTGTATTAAGAAGAAATATCTAAACCGCTATCTGTATAAACATGGAAATATCTACACCGCTGCCTGTATAAACATGGAAATATCAGCACCGCTATCTGTATGAACATGGAAATATCTACACCGCTATCTGTAGGAACATGGAAATAGCTACACCGCTGCCAGTATAAACATGGAAATATCAGCACCGCTATCTGTATGAACATGAAAATATCTACACCACTATCTGTATGAACATGGATATATGTACACAGCCATCTGGATGAACATGGAAATATCTACACCACTATCTGTATGAACATGGAAATATCTACACGGCTATCTGTGTAAACATGGAAATATCTACACCGCTATCTGTATGAACATGGAAATAGCTATACCGCTATCTGTATGAACATGGAAATATCTACACCGCTATCTGTATGAACATGGATATATCTACACAGCCATCTGGATGAACATGGAAATATCTACACCGCTATCTGTGTAAACATGCATACATCTTCACCGCTATCTGTATAAACATGGAAATATCTACACCGCTATCTGTATGAATATGGAAATATCTACACCGCTATCTGTATGAACATGGAAATATCTACACCGCTATCTGTTTGAACATGGAAATATCTACACCGCTATCTGCATGAAAATGGAAATATCTACACTGCTATGTGCATATACATGGAAATATCTACACAGCTATCTCTTTACACATGGAAATAACTACGCCGCTATCTGTATGAATATGGAAATATCCACACCGCCATCTGTATGAACATGGAAATATCTGCACCGCCATCTGTATGAACATATAAATATCTACACCGCCATCTGTATTAAGATGGAGATATCTACAGCGCTATCTGTATAAACATGGAAATATCTACACCGCTATCTGAATAAACATGGAAATATCTACACCGCTATCTGTATGAACATGCAAATATCTACACCGCTATCTGTATGAACATGGAAATAGCTACACCGCTATCTGTATGAACATGGATATATCTACAAAGCCATCTGGATGAACATGGAAATATCTACACCGCTATCTCTGTAAACATGCATAGATCTTCACCGCTATCTGTATAAACATGGAAATATCTACACCGCTATCTGTATGAACATGGAAATATCTACACCACTATCTGTATGAACATGGAAATGTCTACACCGCTATCTGTTTGAACATGGAAATATCTACACCGCTATCTGCATGAAAATGGAAATATCTACACTGCTATCTGCATATACATTTAAATATCTACACAGGTATCTCTTTACACATGGAAATAACTACACCGCTATCTGTATGAACGTGGAAATATCTACACCGCCATCTGTATGAACATGGAAATATCTGCACCGCCATCTGTATGAACATATAAATATCTACACCGTCATCTGTATTAAGATGGAGATACCTACACTGCTATCTGTATGAACATGGAAACATCTACACCGCTATCTGTATAAACATGGAAATATCTACACCGCTATCTGTATAAACATGGAAGTATCTACACCTCTACCTGTATAAACATGGAAATATCAGCACCGCTATCTGTATGAACATGGAAATATCTACACCGCCAGCTGTATGAACATGGAAATATCTACACCGCTATCTGTATGAACATGGAAATATCTACACCGCTATCTGTATGAACATGGAAATATCTACACCGCTATCTGTTTGAACATGGAAATATCTACACCGCTGTCTGCATGAAAATGGAAATATCTACACAGCTATCTGCATATATATGGAAATATCTACACAGCTATCTCTTAACACATGGAAATAACTACACCGCTATCTCTATAAACATGGAAATATCTACACCGCTATCTGTATGAACATGGAAATATCTGCACCGCCATCTGTATGAACATATAAATATCTACACCGCCATCTGTATTAAGAAGGAAATATCTAAACCACTGTCTGTATGAACTTTGAAATATCTACACCGTTATCTGTATGAACATGGAAATATCTACACCGCTATCTGTGTAAACATGCATACATCTTCACCGCTGTCTGTATGAACATGGAAATGTCTACAAGGCTATCTGTATGAACATGGAAATATCTACACCGCTTTCTGTACGAACATGGAAATATCTAAACCGCTATCTGCATGAAAATAGAAATATCTACACAGCTATCTGCATATACATGGAAATATCTACACAGCTATCTCTTTACACATGGAAATAGCTACACCGCTATCTGTATGAACAAGGAAATATCTGCACCGCCATCTGTATGAACACATAAATATCTACACCGCCATCTGTATTAAGATGGAGATAGCAACACCGCTATCTGTATAAACATGGAAATATCTACACCGCTATCTGTATTTACATGGAAATATCTACACCGCTATCTGTATAATCATGGAAATATCAGCACCGCTATCTGTATGAATATGGAAATATCAGCCCCTCTATCTGTATGAACATGGAAGTATCTACACCGTTATCTGTATGAACATGGAAATATCTACAACGCGATCTGTATGAAAACGGAAATATCTACACCGCTATCTGTTTGAACATGGAAATATCTACACCGCTATCTGTATGAACACGGAAATATCTACACCGCTATCTGTTTGAACATGGAAATATCTAAACCGCTATCTGCATGAAATTGGAAATATATACACAGCTATCTGCATATACATGGAAATATCTACACAGCTATCTCTTTACACATGGAAATAACTACACCGTTATCTGTATGAACATGGAAATATCTTCACCGCCCTCCGTATGAACATGGATATATCTACACAGCCATCTGGATGAACACGGAAATATCTACACCGCTATCTGTATGAACATGGAAATATCTACACCGCTATCTGTGTAAACATGCATAGATCTTCACCGCTATATGTAAAAACATGGAAATATCTACACTGCTATCTGTATGAACATGGAAATATCTACACCGCTATCTGTTTCAACATGGAAAAATCTACACGGCTATCTGCATGAAAATGGAAATATCTACACAGCGATCTGCATATACATGGAAATATCTACAAAGCTATCTCTTTACACATGGAAATAAGTACAGTGATATCTCTATAAACATGGAAATATCTGCACCGCCATCTGTATGAACATTTAAATATCTACACCGCCATCTATATTAAGATGGAGATATCTACACCGCTATCTGTATAAACCTGGAAATATCTACACCGCTATCTGTATAAACATGGAAATATCTACACCGCATTCTGTATGAACATGGAAATATCTACATCGCTACCTGTATAAACATGGAAATATCAGCACCGCTATCTGTATGAACATGGAAATATCTACACCGCTATCTCTATGAACATGGAAATATCTACACCGCTATCTGTATGAACATGGGAATATCTACAACGCTATCTGTTTGAACATGGAAATATCTACACCGCTATGTGCATGTAAATGGAAATATCTACACTGCTATCTGCATATACATTTAAATATCTACACAGCTATCTCTTTACACATGGAAAAAACTACACCGCTATCTGTATGAACATGGAAATATCTACACCGCCATCTGTATGAACATGGAAATATCTGCACCGCCATCTGTATGAACATATAAATATCTACACCGCCATCTGTATTAAGATGGAGATATCTACACTGCTATCTGAATAAACATGGAAATATCTACACCGCCATCTATACGAACATGTAAATATCTACACCACCATCTGTATGAAAATATAAATATCTACACCGCCATCTGTATTTAGATAGAGATATCTCCACTGCTATCTGTATAAACATGGAAATAACTACACCGCTATCTCTATAAACATGGAAATATCTACACCGCCATCTGTATGAACATGGAAATATCTGCACCGCCATCTGTATGAACATATAAATATCTACACCGCCATCTGTATTAAGATGGAGATATCTACAGTGCTATCTGTATAAACATGGAAATATCTACACCGCCATCTGTAGGAACATATAAATATATACGACGCCATCTGAATTAAGAAGGAAATATCTAAACCGCTATCTGTATAAACATGGAAATATCTACACCGCTGCCTGTATAAAAAAGGGAATATCTACACCGCTATCTGTTTGAACATGGAAATATCTACACCGCTATCTGTATGAACATGGAAATATCTACACCGCTATCTGTATGAACATTGAAATAGCTACACCGCTATCTGTATGAACATGGATATATCTACACAGCCATCTGGATGAACATGGAAATATCTACACCGCTATCTCTGTAAACATGCACAGATCTTCACCGCTATCTGTATAAACATGGAAATATCTACACCGCTATCTGAATGAACATGGAAATACCTACACCGCTATCTGTATGAACATGGAAATATCTACACCACTATCTGTATGAACATGGACATATCTACACCGCTATCTGTTTGAACATGGAAATATATACATCGCTATCTGCATGAAAATGGAAATATCTACACAGCTATCTGCATATAGATGGAAATATCTACACAGCTATCTCTTTACACATGGAAATAACTACACCGCTATCTGTATGAACATGGACATATCTACACCGCCATCTGTATGAACATGGAAATATCTGCACCGCCATCTGTATGAACATATAAATATCTACACCGCCATCTGTTTTAAGATGGAGATATCTACACCGCTATCTGAATAAACATGGAAATATCTACACCGCTATCTGTATAAACATGGAAATATCTACACCACTATCTGTATAAACATGGAAATATCTACACCGCTACCTGTATAAACACGGAAATATCAGCACCGCTATCTATATGAACCTGGAAATGTCTACACCGCTATCTGAATGAACATGGAAATATCTACACCGCTATCTGTTTGAACATGTAAATATCTACACCGCTATCTGCATGAAAATGGAAATATCTACAAAGCTATCTGCATATACATGGAAATATCTACACAGCTATCTCTTTACACATGGAAATAACTACACCGCTATCTCTATAAACATGGAAATATCTACACTGCCATATGTATGAACATGGAAATATCTGCACCGCCATCTGTATGAACATATAAATATCTACACCGCCATCTGTATTAAGAAGGAAATATCTAAACCGCTATCTGTATAAACATGGAAATATCTACACCGCTGCCTGTATAAACATGGAAATATCCGCACCGCTCTCTGTATGAAAATGGAGATATCTACACCGCTATCTGTATGAACATGGAAATATCTACACTGCTATCTGTATGAACATGGAAATAGCTACACCGTTATCTGTATGAACATGGAAATAGCTACACCGCTATCTGTATGAACATGGAAATATCTACACCGCTATCTGTATGAACATGGATATATCTACACAGCCATCTGGATGAACATGGAAATATCTACACCGCTATCTGTATGAAAATGGAAATATCTACACCGCTATCTGTATGAACTTGGATATATCTACACAGCCACCTGGATGAACATGGAAATATCTACACCGCTATCTGTGTAAACATGCATACATCTTCACCGCTATCTGTATAAACATGGAAATATCTACACTGCTATCTGTATGAACATGGAAATATCTGCACCGCTGCCTGTATAAACATGGAAATATCAGCACCGCTATCTGTATGAACATGGAAATATCTACACCACTATCTGTATGAACATGGATATATCTACACAGCCAACTGGATGAACGTGGAAATATCTACACCACTATCTGTATGAACATGGAAATATCTTCACCGCTATCTGTGTAAACATGCATACATCTTCACCGCTATCTGTATAAACATGGAAATATCTACACCGCTATCTGTATGAACATGGAAATATCTACACCGCTATCTGTATGAACATGGAAATATCTACTCCGCTATCTGTTTGAACATGGAAATATCTACACCGCTATCTGCATGAAAATGGAAATATCTACACTGCTATCTGCATATACATGGAAATATCTACACAGCTATATCTTTACACATGGAAATAACTACACCGCTATCTGTATGAACATGGAAATATCCACACGGCCATCTGTATGAACATGGAAATATCTGCACCGCCATCTGTATGAACATATAAATATCTACACCGCAATCTGTATTAAGATGGAGATATCTACACCGCTATCTGTATAAACATGGAAATATCTACACCGCTATCTGTATAAACATGGAAATATCTACACCGCTATCTGTATAAACATGGAAATATCTACACCGCTACCTGTATAAACATGGAAATATCAGCACCGCTATCTGTATGAACATGGAAATATCTACACCGCTATCTGTATTAACATGGAAATATCTACACCGCTATCTGTATGAACATGGAAATATCTACACCGCTATCTGTATGAACATGGATATATCTACAAAGCCCTCTGGATGAACATGGAAATATCCACACCGCTATCTGTGTAAACATGCATACATCTTCACCGCTATCTGTAAAAACATGGAAATATCTACACCGCTATCTGTATGAACATGGAAATATCTACACCGCTATCTGTATGAACATGGAAATATCTACACCGCTATCTGTTTGAACATGAAAATATCTACACCGCTATCTGCATGAAAATGAAAATATCTACACAGCTATCTGCATATACATGGAAATATCTACACAGCTATCTCTTTACACATGGAAATAACTACACCGCTATCTCTATGAACATGGAAATATCTACACTGCCATCTGTATAAACATGGAAATATCTGCACCGCTATCGGTATGAACATGGAAATATCTACACGGCTATCTGTATAAACATGGAAATATCTACACCGCTACCTGTATAAACATGGAAATATCTACACCGCTATCTGTATAAACATGGAAATATCTACACTGCTATCTGCATATACATTTAAATATCTACACAGCTATCTCTTTACACATGGAAATAACTACACCACTATCTGTATGAACACGGAAATAACTACACCGCCATCTGTATGAACATGGAAATATCTGCACCGCCATCTGTATGAACATATAAATATCTACACCGCCATCTGTATTAAGATGGAGATATCTACACTGCTATCTGTATAAACATGGAAATATCTACACCGCCATCTGTATGAACATATAAATACACCGCCATCTGTATTAAGAAGGAAATATCTAAACCGCTATCTGTATAAACATGGAAATATCTACACCGCTGCCTGTATAAACATGGAAATATCAGCACCGCTATCTGTATGAACATGGAAATATCTACACCGCTATCTGTAGGAACATGGAAATGGCTACACCGCTGCCTGTATAAACATGGAAATATCAGCACCGCTATCTGTATGAACATGAAAATATCTACACCACTATCTGTATGAACATGGATATATCTACACAGCCATCTGGATGAACATGGAAATATCTACACCGCTATCTGTATGAACATGGAAATATCTACACCGCTATCTGTGTAAACATGCATACATCTTCACCGCTATCTGTATAAACATGGAAATATCTACACCGCTATCTGTATGAACATGGAAATATCTACACCGCTATCTGTATGAACATGGAAATATCTACTCCGCTATCTGTTTGAACATGGAAATATCTACACCGCTATCTGCATGAAAATGGAAATATCTACACTGCTATCTGCATATACATGGAAATATCTACACAGCTATATCTTTACACATGGAAATAACTACACCGCTATCTGTATGAACATGGAAATATCCACACCGCCATCTGTATGAACATGGAAATATCTGCACCGCCATCTGTATGAACACATAAATATCTACAACGCAATCTGTATTAAGATGGAGATATCCACACCGCTATCTGTATAAACATGGAAATATCTACACCGCTATCTGTATAAACATGGAAATATCTACACCGCTATCTGTATAAACATGGAAATATCTACACCGCTACCTGTATAAACATGGAAATATCAGCACCGCTATCTGTATGAACATGGAAATATCTTCACCGCTATCTGTATGAACATGGAAATATCTACACAGCTATCTGTATGAACATGGAAATATCTCCACCGCTATCTGTATGAACATGGATATATCTAAACAGCCCTCTGGATGAATATGGAAATATCCACACCGCTATCTGTGTAAACATGCATACATCTTCACCGCTATCTGTATAAACATGGAAATTTCTACACCGCTATCTGTATGAACATGGAAATATCTACACCGCTATCTGTTTGAAGATGGAAATACATACACTGCAATCTGCATGAAAATGGAAATATCTACACAGCTATCTGCATATACATGGAAATATCTACACAGCTATCTCTTTACACATGGAAATAGCTACACCGCTATCTGTATGAACATGGAAATATCTACACCGCCATCTCTATGAACATGGAAATATCTGCAACGCCATCTGTATGAACATATAAATATCTACACCGCCATCTGTATTAAGATGGAGATATCTACACCGCTATCTGAATAAACATGGAAATATCTACATCGCTATCTGTATAAACATGGAAACATCTACAACGCTATCTGGGTAACCATGGAAATATCTACACCGCTATCTGTATGAACATGGAAATATCTACACTGCTATCTGTATGAACATGGAAATATCTGCACCGCCGTCTGTATGAACATATAAATATCTACACCGCCATCTGTATTAAGATGGAGATATCTACACCGCTATCTGAATAAACATGGAAATATCTACACCGCTATCTGTATAAACATGGAAATATCTACACCGCTGCCTGTATAATAATGGAAATATCAGCACTGCTATCTGTATTAACATGGAAATATCTACATCGCTATCTGTATGAACATGGAAATATCTACACTGCTATCTATATGAACATGGAAATAGCTACACCGTTATCTGTATGAACATGGAAATAGCTACACCGCTATCTGTATTAACAAGGATATATCTACAAAGCCATCTGGATGAACATGGAATTATCTACTCCGCTATCTCTGTAAACATGCATAGATCTTCACCGCTATCTGTATAAACATGGAAATAGATACACCGCTATCTGTATGAACATGGAAATATCTACACCGCTATCTGTATGAACATGGAAATGTCTACACCGCTATCTGTTTGAACATGGAAATATCTACACCGCTATCTGCCTGAAAATGGAAATATCTACACTGCTTTCTGCATATACATTTAAATATCTACACAGGTATCTCTTTACACATGGAAATAACTACACCGCTATCTGTATGAACGTGGAAATATCTACACCGCCATCTGTATGAACATGGAAATATCTGCACTGCCATCTGTATGAACATATAAATATCTACACCGCCATCAGTATTAAGATGGAGATATCTACACTGCTATCTGTATAAACATGGAAATATCTACACCGCTATCTGTATAAACATGGAAATACCTACACCGCTATCTGTATAAACATGGAAATAACTACACCACTACCTGTATAAACATGGAAATATCAGCACCGCTATCTATATGAACATTGAAATATCTACACCGCTATCTGTATGAACATGGAAATATCTACACCGCGATCTGTATGAACATGGAAATATCTACACCGCTATCTGTATGAACATGGAAATATCTACACCGCTATCTGTTTGAACATGGAAATATCTACACCGCTGTCTGCATGAAAATGGAAATATCTACACAGCTATCTGCATATACATGGAAATATCTACACAGCTATCTATTAACACATGGAAATAACTACTCCGCTATCTCTATAAACATGGAAATATCTACACCGCAATCTGTATGAACATGGAAATATCTGCACCGCCATCTTTATGAACATATAAATATCTACACCGCCATCTGTATTAAGAAGGAAATATCTAAACCGCTGTCTGTATGAACTTTGAAATATCTACACCGCTATCTGTATGAACATGGAAATATCTACACCGCTATCTGTGTAAACATGCATACATCTTCACCGCTATCTGTATAAACATGGAAATGTCTACAAGGCTATCTGTATGAACATGGAAATATCTACACTGCTATCTGTACGAACATGGAAATATCTAAACCGCTATCTGCATTAAAATAGAAATATCTACACAGCTATCTGCATATACATGGAAATATCTACACAGCTATCTCTTTACACATGGAAATAACTACACCGCTATCTGTATAAACATGGAAATATCTACACCGCTATCAGTATAATCATGGAAATATCAGCACCGCTATCTGTATGAATATGGAAATATCAGCCCCTCTATCTGTATGAACATGGAATTATCTACACCGCTATCTGTATGAACATGGAAATATCTACACCGCTATCTGTGTAAACATGCATACATCTTCACTGCTATCTGTAAAAACATGGAAATATCTACACTGCTATCTGTATGAACATGGAGATATCTACACCGCTATCTGTTTGAACATGGAAATATCTACACCGCTATCTCCATGAAAATGGAAATATCTACACAGCGATCTGCATATACATGGAAACATCTACAAAGCTATCTCTTTACACATGGAAATAAGTACAGCGCTATCTCTATAAACATGGAAATAGCTACACCGTCATCTGTATGAACATGGAAATATCTGCACCGCCATCTGTAAGAACATGGAAATATCTGCACGGCCATCTGTATGAACATATAAATATCTACACCGCCATCTGTATTAAGATGGAGAAATCTACACCGCTATCTGTATAAACATGGAAATATCTACACCGCTATCTGTATAAACATGGAAATATCTACACCGCTATCTGTATAAACATGGAAATATCTACACCGCTACCTGTATAAACATGGAAATATCAGCACCGCTATCTGTATGAACATGGAAATATCAGCCCCTCTATCTGTATGAACATGGAAATATCTACACCGCTATCTGTATGAACATGGAAATATCTACACCGCTATCTGTATGAACATGGAAATATCTTCACCGCCATCTGTACGAACATGGGTATGTCTACACAGCCATCTGGATGAACATGGAAATATCTACACCGCTATCTGTATGGAAATGGAAATATCTACACCGCTATCTGTGTAAACATGCATACATCTTCACCGCTATCTGTATAAACATGGAAATATCTACACCGCCATCTGTATGAACATGGAAATATCTGAGCCGCCATCTCTATGAACATATAAATATCTGCACCGCCATCTGTATTAAGATGGAGATATCTACACCGCTATCAGTATAAACATGGAAATATCTACACCGCTATCTGTATAAACATGCATACATCTTCACCGCTATCTGTATAAACATGGAAATATCTACACCGCTATCTGTATAAGCAGGGAAATATGTACACCACTACCTGTATAAACATGGAAATATCTGCAACGCCATCTGTATGAACATGGAAATATCATCACCGCTATCTGTATGAACAAGGATATCTCTACACAGCCATCTGGATGAACATGGAAATATCTACACCGCTATCTGTATGAACATGGAAATATCTACACCGCTATCTGTGTAAACAAGCATACATCTTCACCGCTATCTGTATAAACTTGGAAATATCTACACCGCTATCTGTATGAACATGGAATTATCTACACCGCTATCTGTTTGAGCATGGAAATATCTACACCGCTATCTGCATGAAAATGGAAATATCTACACAGCTATCTGCATATACATGGAAATATCTACAAAGCTATCTCTTTACACATGGAAATAACTACACCGATATCTCTATAAACATGGAAATATCTACAACGCCATCTGTATGAACATGGAAATATCAGCACCGCTATCTGTATGAACATGGAAATAACTACACAGCCATCTGGATGAACATGGAAATATCTACACCGCTATCTGTATGAACATGGAAATAGCTACACCGCTATCTGTATGAACATGGAAATATCTACACCTCAATCTGTATGAACATGGAAATATCTACACCGCTATCTGTATGAACATGGAAATATCTACACCGCTATCTGTATAAACATGGAAGCATCTACACCGCTATCTGTATAAACATGGAAATATCTACACCGCTATCTGTATGAACATGGAAATATCTACAACACTATCTGTTTGAGCATGGAAATATCTACACAACTATCTGCATGAAAATGGAAATATCTACACAGCTATCTGCATATACATAGAAATATCTACAAAGCTATCTCTTTACACATGGAAATAACTACACCGATATATCTATAAACCTGGAAATGTCTACACCGCCATCTGTATGTACATCGAAATATCTGCACCGCCATCTGTATGAACATATAAATATCTGCACCGCCATCTGTATTAAGATGGAGATATCTACACCGCTATCTGTATAAACATGGAAATGTCTACACCGCTATCTGTATGAGCATGGAAATATCTAAACCGCTATCTCTATGAACATGGAAATTTCTACACCACTATCTATATGAACATGGAAATATCTACACCACTATCTGCATGAACATGGATATATCTACACAGCCATCTGGATGAACACGGAAATATCTACACCGCTATCCGTATGAACATGGAAATATCTACACTGCTATCTGTGTAAATATGCATACATCTTCACCGCAATCTGTATAAACATGGAAATATCTACACCGCTATCTCTATGAACATGGAAATATCTACACCGCTATCTGAACATGGAAATATCTACACCGCTATCTGCATGAAAATGGAAATATCTACACCGCTATCTGTATGAACATGGAAATATCTTCACCGCCATCTCTACGAACATGGGTATGTCTACACAGCCATCTGGATGAACATGGAAATATCTACACCGCTATCTGTATGAAAAGGGAAATATCTTCACAGCTATCTGTGTAAACATGCATACATCTTCACCGCTGTCTGTATAAACATGGAAATATCTACACCGCTATCTGTATGAACATGGAAATATCTACACCGCTATCTGTTTCAGCATGGAAATATCTACACTGCTGTCTGCATGAAAATGGAAATATCTACACAGCTATCTGCATATACATGGAATTATCTACAAAGCTATCTCTTTACACATGGAAATAACTACACCGCTATCTCTATAAACATGGAAATATCTACACCGCCATCTGTATGAACTTGGAAATATCTGCACCGCCATCTGTATGAACATAAAAATATCTGCACCGCAATCTGTATTAAGATGGAGATATCTACACCGCTATCTGAATAAACATGGAAATATCTACATCGCTATCTGTATAAACATGGAAACATCTACAACGCTATCTGGGTAACCATGGAAATATCTACACCGCTATCTGTATGAACATGGAAATATCTACACTGCTATCTGTATGAACATGGAAATATCTGCACCGCCGTCTGTATGAACATATAAATATCTACACCGCCATCTGTATTAAGATGGAGATATCTACACCGCTATCTGAATAAACATGGAAATATCTACACCGCTATCTGTATAAACATGGAAATATCTACACCGCTGCCTGTATAATAATGGAAATATCAGCACTGCTATCTGTATTAACATGGAAATATCTACATCGCTATCTGTATGAAC
The DNA here is from genome assembly GCF_029281585.2 of Gorilla gorilla gorilla. Classification (NCBI taxonomy): domain Eukaryota; kingdom Metazoa; phylum Chordata; class Mammalia; order Primates; family Hominidae; genus Gorilla; species Gorilla gorilla. The sequence continues at coordinate 2,662,334 of NC_073248.2, forward strand.
ATGGAAATATCTACACTGCTATCTGTATGAACATGGAAATAGCTACACCGTTATCTGTATGAACATGGAAATAGCTACACCGCTATCTGTATTAACAAGGATATATCTACAAAGCCATCTGGATGAACATGGAATTATCTACTCCGCTATCTCTGTAAACATGCATAGATCTTCACCGCTATCTGTATAAACATGGAAATATATACACCGCTATCTGTATGAACATGGAAATATCTACACCGCTATCTGTATGAACATGGAAATGTCTACACCGCTATCTGTTTGAACATGGAAATATCTACACCGCTATCTGCCTGAAAATGGAAATATCTACACTGCTTTCTGCATATACATTTAAATATCTACACAGGTATCTCTTTACACATGGAAATAACTACACCGCTATCTGTATGAACGTGGAAATATCTACACCGCCATCTGTATGAACATGGAAATATCTGCACTGCCATCTGTATGAACATATAAATATCTACACCGCCATCAGTATTAAGATGGAGATATCTACACTGCTATCTGTATAAACATGGAAATATCTACACCGCTATCTGTATAAACATGGAAATACCTACACCGCTATCTGTATAAACATGGAAATAACTACACCACTACCTGTATAAACATGGAAATATCAGCACCGCTATCTATATGAACATTGAAATATCTACACCGCTATCTGTATGAACATGGAAATATCTACACCGCGATCTGTATGAACATGGAAATATCTACACCGCTATCTGTATGAACATGGAAATATCTACACCGCTATCTGTTTGAACATGGAAATATCTACACCGCTGTCTGCATGAAAATGGAAATATCTACACAGCTATCTGCATATACATGGAAATATCTACACAGCTATCTATTAACACATGGAAATAACTACTCCGCTATCTCTATAAACATGGAAATATCTACACCGCAATCTGTATGAACATGGAAATATCTGCACCGCCATATTTATGAACATATAAATAACTACACCGCCATCTGTATTAAGAAGGAAATATCTAAACCGCTGTCTGTATGAACTTTGAAATATCTACACCGCTATCTGTATGAACATGGAAATATCTACACCGCTATCTGTGTAAACATGCATACATCTTCACCGCTATCTGTATAAACATGGAAATGTCTACAAGGCTATCTGTATGAACATGGAAATATCTACACTGCTATCTGTACGAACATGGAAATATCTAAACCGCTATCTGCATTAAAATAGAAATATCTACACAGCTATCTGCATATACATGGAAATATCTACACAGCTATCTCTTTACACATGGAAATAACTACACCGCTATCTGTATAAACATGGAAATATCTACACCGCTATCAGTATAATCATGGAAATATCAGCACCGCTATCTGTATGAATATGGAAATATCAGCCCCTCTATCTGTATGGACATGGAATTATCTACACCGCTATCTGTATGAACATGGAAATATCTACACCGCTATCTGTGTAAACATGCATACATCTTCACTGCTATCTGTAAAAACATGGAAATATCTACACTGCTATCTGTATGAACATGGAGATATCTACACCGCTATCTGTTTGAACATGGAAATATCTACACCGCTATCTCCATGAAAATGGAAATATCTACACAGCGATCTGCATATACATGGAAACATCTACAAAGCTATCTCTTTACACATGGAAATAAGTACAGCGCTATCTCTATAAACATGGAAATAGCTACACCGTCATCTGTATGAACATGGAAATATCTGCACCGCCATCTGTAAGAACATGGAAATATCTGCACGGCCATCTGTATGAACATATAAATATCTACACCGCCATCTGTATTAAGATGGAGAAATCTACACCGCTATCTGTATAAACATGGAAATATCTACACCGCTATCTGTATAAACATGGAAATATCTACACCGCTATCTGTATAAACATGGAAATATCTACACCGCTACCTGTATAAACATGGAAATATCAGCACCGCTATCTGTATGAACATGGAAATATCAGCCCCTCTATCTGTATGAACATGGAAATATCTACACCGCTATCTGTATGAACATGGAAATATCTACACCGCTATCTGTATGAACATGGAAATATCTTCACCGCCATCTGTACGAACATGGGTATGTCTACACAGCCATCTGGATGAACATGGAAATATCTACACCGCTATCTGTATGGAAATGGAAATATCTACACCGCTATCTGTGTAAACATGCATACATCTTCACCGCTATCTGTATAAACATGGAAATATCTACACCGCCATCTGTATGAACATGGAAATATCTGAGCCGCCATCTCTATGAACATATAAATATCTGCACCGCCATCTGTATTAAGATGGAGATATCTACACCGCTATCAGTATAAACATGGAAATATCTACACCGCTATCTGTATAAACATGCATACATCTTCACCGCTATCTGTATAAACATGGAAATATCTACACCGCTATCTGTATAAGCAGGGAAATATGTACACCACTACCTGTATAAACATGGAAATATCTGCAACGCCATCTGTATGAACATGGAAATATCATCACCGCTATCTGTATGAACAAGGATATCTCTACACAGCCATCTGGATGAACATGGAAATATCTACACCGCTATCTGTATGAACATGGAAATATCTACACCGCTATCTGTGTAAACAAGCATACATCTTCACCGCTATCTGTATAAACATGGAAATATCTACACCGCTATCTGTATGAACATGGAATTATCTACACCGCTATCTGTTTGAGCATGGAAATATCTACACCGCTATCTGCATGAAAATGGAAATATCTACACAGCTATCTGCATATACATGGAAATATCTACAAAGCTATCTCTTTACACATGGAAATAACTACACCGATATCTCTATAAACATGGAAATATCTACAACGCCATCTGTATGAACATGGAAATATCAGCACCGCTATCTGTATGAACATGGAAATAACTACACAGCCATCTGGATGAACATGGAAATATCTACACCGCTATCTGTATGAACATGGAAATAGCTACACCGCTATCTGTATGAACATGGAAATATCTACACCTCAATCTGTATGAACATGGAAATATCTACACCGCTATCTGTATGAACATGGAAATATCTACACCGCTATCTGTATAAACATGGAAGCATCTACACCGCTATCTGTATAAACATGGAAATATCTACACCGCTATCTGTATGAACATGGAAATATCTACAACACTATCTGTTTGAGCATGGAAATATCTACACAACTATCTGCATGAAAATGGAAATATCTACACAGCTATCTGCATATACATAGAAATATCTACAAAGCTATCTCTTTACACATGGAAATAACTACACCGATATATCTATAAACCTGGAAATGTCTACACCGCCATCTGTATGTACATCGAAATATCTGCACCGCCATCTGTATGAACATATAAATATCTGCACCGCCATCTGTATTAAGATGGAGATATCTACACCGCTATCTGTATAAACATGGAAATGTCTACACCGCTATCTGTATAAACATGGAAATACCTACACCGCTATCTGTATGAACATGGAAATATCTACACCGCTATCTGTATGAACATGGAAATATCTACACCACTATCTGCATGAACATGGATATATCTACACAGCCATCTGGATGAACACGGAAATATCTACACCGCTATCCGTATGAACATGGAAATATCTACACTGCTATCTGTGTAAATATGCATACATCTTCACCGCAATCTGTATAAACATGGAAATATCTACACCGCTATCTCTATGAACATGGAAATATCTACACCGCTATCTGAACATGGAAATATCTACACCGCTATCTGCATGAAAATGGAAATATCTACACCGCTATCTGTATGAACATGGAAATATCTTCACCGCCATCTCTACGAACATGGGTATGTCTACACAGCCATCTGGATGAACATGGAAATATCTACACCGCTATCTGTATGAAAAGGGAAATATCTTCACAGCTATCTGTGTAAACATGCATACATCTTCACCGCTGTCTGTATAAACATGGAAATATCTACACCGCTATCTGTATGAACATGGAAATATCTACACCGCTATCTGTTTCAGCATGGAAATATCTACACTGCTGTCTGCATGAAAATGGAAATATCTACACAGCTATCTGCATATACATGGAATTATCTACAAAGCTATCTCTTTACACATGGAAATAACTACACCGCTATCTCTATAAACATGGAAATATCTACACCGCCATCTGTATGAACTTGGAAATATCTGCACCGCCATCTGTATGAACATAAAAATATCTGCACCGCAATCTGTATTAAGATGGAGATATCTACACCGCTATCTGTATAAACATGGAAATATCTACACCACTATCTGTATAAACATGGAAATATCTACACCGCTATCTGTATAAACATGGAAATATCTACACCGCTATCTGTATAAACATGGAAATATCAGCACTGCTATCTGTATGAACATGGACATATCTACACCGCTATCTATGAACATGGAAATATCTACACCGATATCTGTATGAACATGGAAACATCTTTACCGCCATCTGTATGAACATAGATATATCTACACAGCCATCTGTATGAACATGGAAATATCAGCACCGCTGTCTGTATGAACATGGAAATATCTAAACCGCTATCTGTATGAACATGGAAATATCTACACCGCTATCTGTATGAACATGGAAATATCTTCACCGCTATCTGTGTAAAGATACATACATCTTCACCACTATCTGTATAAACATGGAAATATCTACACTGCTATCTGTATGAACATGGAAATATCTACACCACTATCTGTTTGAACATGGAAATATCTACACCGGTATCAGCATGAAAATGGAAATATCTACAAAGCTATCTGCATATACATGGAAATATCTGTACAGCTATCTATTTGCACATGGAAATAACTACACCGCTATCTCTATAAACATGGAAATACCTACACCACCATCTGTATGAACATTGAAATATCTACACCGCCGTCTGTATGAACATATAAATATCTACACCGCCATCTGTATTAAGATGAAGATATCTCCACCGCTATCTGTATAAACATGGAAATATCTACACAGCTATCTGTATAAACATGGAAATATCTGCACCGCTATCTGTATAAACATGGAAATATATACACCGCTACCTGTATAAACATGGAAATATCAGCACCGCAATCTGTATGAACATGGAAATATCTACACCGCTTTCTGTATGAACATAGAAATATCTACACCGCTATCTGTATGAACATGGAAATAGCTACATCGCTATCTGTATGAACATGGAAATGTCCACACCGCTATCTGTATGAACATGGAAATATCTACACCGCCATCTGTATGAACATGGAAATATCTTCACCGCCATCTGTATGAACATGGATATATCTACACAGCCATCTGGATGAACATGGAAATATCTACACCGCTATATGTTTGAACATGGAAATAGCTACAACGCTATCAGTATGAACATGGAAATATCTACACCACTATGTGTATGAACATGGAAATATCTACACTGCTATCTGTATGAACATGGAAATATATTCACCGCCATCTGTATGAACATGGATATATCTACACAGCCATCTGGATGAACATGGAAATATCTACACCGCTATCTGTATGAACATGGAAATATCTACACCGCTATCTGTGTAAACATGCATACATCTTCACCGCTATCTGTATAAACATGGAAATATCTACACCGCTATCTGTATGAACATGGAAATATCTACACCGCAATCTGTTTGAACATGGAAATATCTACACCGCTATCTGCATGAAAATGGAAATATCTACTCAGCTATCTGCATATACATGGAAATATCTACAAAGCTATTTCTTTACACATGGAAATTAGTACACCGCTATCTCTATAAACATGGAAATATGTACACCGCCATCTGTACGAACATGTAAATATCTGCACCGCCATCTGTATGAAGATATAAATATCTACACCACTATCTGTATTAAGATGGAGATATCTACACCGCCAGCTGTGTAAACATGGAAATATCTACACCGCTATCTGTATAAACATGGAAATATCTACACCGCTATCTGTATGACCATGGAAATATTTACACCGCTACCTGTATAAACATGGAAATATCAGCACTGCTATCTGTATGAACATGGAAATATCTACACAGCCATCTGGATGAACATGGAAATATCTACACCGCTATCTGTATGAACATGGAAATAGCTACACCGCTATCTGTATGAACATGGAAATATCTACACCGCTATCTGTATGAACATGGAAATATCTGCACCGATATCTGTATGAACATGGAAATATCTACACCGCTATCTGTATGAACATGGAAATATCTACACCGATATCTGTATAAACTTGGAAATATCTACACCACAATCTGTATAAACATGGAAATATCAGCACCGCAATCTGTATGAACATGGAAATATCTACACCGCTATCTTTATGAACATGGAAATATCTACACAGATATCTGTATGAACATGGAAATATCTTCACCGCCATCTGTATGAACAAAGATATATCTACACAGCCATCTGGATGAACATGGAAATATCTACACCAATATCTGTATGAACATGGAAATATCTACACCGCTATCTGTGTAAACATGCATACATCTTCATCGCTATCTGTATAAACATGGAAATATCTACACCGCTATCTGTATAAGCATGGAAATATGTACACCACTACCTGTATAAACATGGAAATATCAGCACCGCTATCTGTATGAACATGGAAATATCTACACAGCCATCTGGATGAATATGGAAATATCAGCACCGCTATCTGTATGAACATGGATATGTCTACACAGCCATCTGGATGAACATGGAAATATCTACACCGCTATCTGTATGAACATGGAAATATCTACAACGCTATCCGTGTAAACAAGCATACATCTTCACCGCCATCTGTATAAACATGGAAATATCTACACCGCTATCTGTATGAACATGGAAATATCTACACCGAAATCTGTTTGAGCATGGAAATATCTACACCACTATCTGCATGAAAATGGAAATATCTACACAGCTCTCTGCATATACATGGAAATATCTACAAAGCTATCTCTTTACACATGGAAATAACTACACTGATATCTCTATAAACATGGAAATATCTACACCGCCATCTGTATGAACATGGAAATATCAGCACTGCTATCTGTATGAACAAGGATATGTCTACACAGGCATCTGGATGAACATGGAAATATCTACACCGCTATCTGTATGAACATGGAAATATCTACACCGCTATCTGTGTAAACAAGCATACATCTTCACCGCTATCTGTATAAACATGGAAATATCTACACCGCTATCTGTATGAACATGGAAATATCTACACCGCTATCTGTTTGAGCATGGAAATATCTACACCGCTATCTGCATGAAAATGGAAATATCTACACAGCTATCTGCATATACATGGAAATATCTACAAAGCTATCCCTTTACACATGGAAATAACTTCACCGATATCTCTATAAACATGGAAATATCTAAACCGCCATCTGTATGAACATGGAAATATCAGCACCGCTATCTGTATGAACATTGAAATATCTACACAGCCATCTGGATGAACATGGAAATATCTACACCGCTATCTGTATGAACATGGAAATAGCTACACCGCTATCTGTATGAACATGGAAATATCTACACCGCTATCTGTATAAACATGGAAATATCTACACCGCTATCTGTATAAACATGGAAATATCTACACCGCTATCTGTATGAACATGGAAATATCTACACCGCTATCTGTTTGAGCACTGAAATATCTACACAGCTATCTGCATGAAAATGGAAATATCTACACAGCTGTCTGCATATACATGGAAATATCTACAAATCTATCTCTTTACACATGGAAATAACTACACCGATATCTCTATAAACATGGAAATATCTACACCGCCATCTGTATGAACATGGAAATATCTGCACCGCCATCTGTATGAACATATAAATATCTGCACCGCCATCTGTATTAAGATGGAGATATCTACACCGCTATCTGTATAAACATGGAAATATCTACACCGCTATCTGTATGAGCATGGAAATATCTACACCGCCATCTGTATGAAGATATAAATATCTTCACCGACATCTGTATGAACATGGATATATCTACACAACCATCTGGATGAACATGGAAATATCTACACCGCTATCTGTATGAACATGGAAATATCTACACCGCTATCTGTGTAAACATGCATACATATTCACCGCTATCTGTATAAACATGGAAATATCTACACCGCTATCTGTATGAACATTAAAATATCTACACCGCTATCTGTTTGAACATGGAAGTATCTACACTGCTATCTGCATGAAAATGGAAATATCTACACAGCTATCTGCATATACATGGAAATATCTACAAAGCTATCTCTTTACACATGGAAATATCTACACCGCCATCTGTATGAACATGGAAATATCTGAACCGCCATCTCTATGAACATATAAATATCTGCACCGTCATCTGTATTAAAATGGAGATATCTACACCGCAATCTGTATAAAGATGGAAATATCAGCACCGCTATCTGTATGAACATGGAAATATCTACACCGCTACCTGTATAAACATGGAAATATCTACACCACAATCTGTATAAACATGGAAATATCAGCACCGCTATCTGTATGAACGTGGAAATATCTACACCGCTATCTTTATGAACATGGAAATATCTACACCGATATCTGTATGAACATGGAAATATCTTCACCGCCATCTGTATTAACATGGATATATCTACACAGCCATCTGGATGAACATGGAAATATCTACACCACTATCTGTATGAACATGGAAATATCTACACCGCTATCTGTGTAAACATGCATACATCTTCACGGCTATCTGTAAAAACATGGAAATATCTACACCACTATCTGTATAAGCATGGAAATATGTACACCACTACCTGTATAAACATGGAAATATCAGCACCGCTATCTGTATGAACATGGAAATAACTACACAGCCATCTGGATGAATATGGAAATATCAGCACCGCTATCTGTATGAACATGGATATATCTACACAGCCATCTGTATGAACATGGAAATATCTACACCGCTATCTGTGTAAACAAGCATACATCTTCACCGCTATCTTTATAAACATGGAAATATCTACACCGCTATCTGTATGAACATGGAAATATCTACACCGCTATCTGAGCATGGAAATATCTACACCGCTATCTGCATGAAAATGGAAATATCTACACAGCTATCTACATATACATGGAAATATCTACAAAGCTATCTCTTTACACATGGAAATAACTACACCGATATCTCTATAAACATGGAAATATCTACACCGCCATCTGCATGAACATGGAAATATCAGCACCGCTATCTGTATGAACATGGAAATATCTACACAGCCATCTGGATGAACATGGAAATATCTACACCGCTATCTGTATGAACATGGAAATAGCTACAACGCTATCTGTATGAACATGGAAATATCTACACCACTATCTGTATGAACATGGAAATATCTACACCGCTATCTGTATGAGCATGGAAATATCTACACCGCCATCTGTATGAAGATATAAATATCTTCACCGACATCTGTATGAACATGGATTTATCTACACAGCCATCTGGATGAACATGGAAATATCTACACCGCTATCTGTATGAACATGGAAATATCTACACCGCTATCTGTGTAAACATGCATACATCTTCACCGCTATCTGTATAAACATGGAAATACCTACACCGCAATCTGTATGAACATTGAAATATCTACACCGCTATCTGTTTGAACATGGAAGTATCTACACCGCTATCTGCATGAAAATGGAAATATCTACACAGCTATCTGCATATACATGGAAATATCTACAAAGCTATCTCTTTACACATGGAAATAACTACACCGCTATCTCTATAAACATGGAAATATCTACACCACCATCTGTATGAACATGGAAATATCTGAACCGCCATCTCTATGAACATATAAATATCTGCACCGCCATTTTTATTAAGATGGAGATATCTACACCGCTATCTGTATAAACATGGAAATATCTACACCGCTATCTGTATAAACATGGAAATATCTACACCGCTATCTGTATAAACATGGAAATATCAGCACCGCTATCTGTATGAACATGGAAATATCTACACCGCTATCTGTATGAACATGGAAATATCTACACCGATATCTGTATGAACATGGAAATATCTTCACCGCCATCTGTATGAACATGGATATATCTACACAGCCATCTGGATGAACATGGAAATATCTACACCGCTATCTGTGTAAACAAGCATACTTCTTCACCGCTATCTGTATAAACATGGAAATATCTACACCGCTATCTGTATGAACATGGAAATATCTACACCGCTATCTGTTTGAGCATGGAAATATCTACACCGCTATCTGCATGAAAATGGAAATATCTACACAGCTATCTCCATATACATGGAAATATCTACAAAGCTATCTCTTTACACATGGAAATAACTACACCGATATCTCTATAAACTTGGAAATATCTACACCGCCATCTGTATGAACATGGAAATATCAGCACCGCTATCTGTATGAACATGGAAATATCTACACAGCCATCTGGATGAACATGGAAATATCTACACCGCTATCTGTATGAACATGGAAATAGCTACAACGCTATCTGTATAAAAATGGAAATATCTACACCACTATCTGTATGAACATGGAAATATCTACACCGCTATCTGTATGAGCATGGAAATATCTACACCGCCATCAGTATGAAGATATAAATATCTTCACCGACATCTGTATGAACATGGATTTATCTACACAGCCATCTGGATGAACATGGAAATATCTACACCGCTATCTGTATGAACATGGAAATATCTACACCGCTATCTGTGTAAACATGCATACATCTTCACCGCTATCTGTATAAACATTGAAATATCTACACCGCTATCTGTTTGAACATGGAAGTATCTACACCGCTATCTGCATGAAAATGGAAATATCTACACAGCTATCTGCATATACATGGAAATATCTGCAAAGCTATCTCTTTACACATGGAAATAACTACACCGCTATCTCTATAAACATGGAAATATCTACACCACCATCTGTATGAACATGGAAATATCTGAACAGCCATCTCTATGAACATATAAATATCTGCACCGCCATTTTTATTAAGATGGAGATATCTACACCGCTATCTGTATAAACATGGAAATATCTACACCGCTATCTGTATAAACATGGAAATATCTACACCGCTATCTGTATAAACATGGAAATATCAGCACCGCTATCTGTATGAACATGGAAATATCTACACCGCTATCTGTATGAACATGGAAATATCTACACCGATATCTGTATGAACATGGAAATATCTTCACCGCCATCTGTATGAACATGGATATATCTACACAGCCATCTGGATGAACATGGAAATATCTACACCGCTATCTGTATGAACATGGAAATATCTACACCGCTATCTGTGTAAACAAGCATACACCTTCACCGCTATCTGTATAAACATGGAAATATCTACACCGCTATCTGTATGAACATGGAAATATCTACACCGCTATCTGTTTGAGCATGGAAATATCTACACCGCTATCTGCATGAAAATGGAAATATCTACACAGCTATCTGCATATACATGGAAATATCTACAAAGCTATCCCTTTACACATGGAAATAACTACACCGATATCTCTATAAACATGGAAATATCTACACCGCCATCTGTATGAACATGGAAATATCAGCACCGCTATCTGTATGAACATGGAAATATCTACACAGCCATCTGGATGAACATGGAAATATCTACACCGCTATCTGTATGAACATGGAAATAGCTACACCGCTATCTGTATGAACATGGAAATATCTACACCGCTATCTGTATAAACATGGAAATATCTACACCGCTATCTGTATAAACATGGAAATATCTACACCGCTATCTGTATGAACATGGAAATATCTACACCGCTATCTGTTTGAGCACTGATATATCTACACAGCTATCTGCATGAAAATGGAAATATCTACACAGCTATCTGCATATACATGGAAATATTTACAAAGCTATCTCTTTACACATGGAAATAACTACACCGATATCTCTATAAACATGGAAATATCTACACCGCCATCTGTATGAACATGGAAATATCTGCACCGCCATCTGTATGAACATATAAATATCTGCACCGCCATCTGTATTAAGATGGAGATATCTACACCGCTATCTGTATAAACATGGAAAGATCTACACCGCTATCTGTATGAGCATGGAAATATCTACACCGCCATCTGTATGAAGATATAAATATCTTCACCGACATCTGCATGAACATGGATATATCTACACAACCATCTGGATGAACATGGAAATATCTACACCGCTATCTGTATGACCATGGAAATATCTACACCGCTATCTGTGTAAACATGCATACATCTTCACCGCTATCTGTATAAACATGGAAATATCTACACCGCTATCTGTATGAACATTAAAATATCTACACCGCTCTCTGTTTGAACATGGAAGTATCTACACCGCTATCTGCATGAAAATGGAAATATCTACACAGCTATCTGCATATACATGGAAATATCTACAAAGCTATCTCTTTACACATGGAAATAACTACACCGCTATCTCTATAAACATGGAAATATCTACACCGCCATCTGTATGAACATGGAAATATCTGAACCGCCATCTCTATGAACATATAAATATCTGCACCGCCATCTGTATTAATATGGAGATATCTACACCGCAATCTGTATAAAGATGGAAATATCTACACCGCTATCTGTATAAACATGGAAATATCAGCACCGCTATCTGTATGAACATGGAAATATCTACACCGCTACCTGTATAAACATGGAAATATCTACACCGCTATCTGTATAAACATGGAAATATCAGCACCGCTATCTGTATGAACGTGGAAATATCTACACCGCTATCTTTATGAACATGGAAATATCTACACCGATATCTGTATGAACATGGAAATATCTTCACCGCCATCTGTATTAACATGGATATATCTACACAGCCATCTGGATGAACATGGAAATATCTACAACACTATCTGTATGAACATGGAAATATCTACACCGCTATCTGTGTAAACATGCATACATCTTCACTGCTATCTGTAAAAACATGGAAATATCTACACCGCTATCTGTATAAGCATGGAAATATGTACACCACTACCTGTATAAACATGGAAATATCAGCACCGCTATCTGTATGAACATGGAAATAACTACACAGCCATCTGGATGAATATGGAAATATCAGCACCGCTATCTGTATGAACATGGATATATCTACACAGCCATCTGTATGAACATGGAAATATCTACACCGCTATCTGTGTAAACAAGCATACATCTTCACCGCTATCTGTATAAACATGGAAATATCTACACCGCTATCTGTATGAACATGGAAATATCTACACCGCTATCTGTTTGAGCATGGAAATATCTACACCGCTATCTGCATGAAAATGGAAATATCTACACAGCTATCTGCATATACATGGAAATATCTACAAAGCTATCTCTTTACACATGGAAATAACTACACCGATATCTCTATAAACATGGAAATATCTACACCGCCATCTGTATGAACATGGAAATATCAGCACCGCTATCTGTATGAACATGGAAATATCTACACAGCCATCTGGATGAACATGGAAATATCTACACCGCTATCTGTATGAACATGGAAATAGCTACAACGCTATCTGTATGAACATTGAAATATCTACACCACTATCTGTATGAACATGGAAATATCAACACCGCTATCTGTATGAACATGGAAATATCTACACCGCTATCTGTATGAACATGGAAATATCTACACCGCTATGTGTATAAACATGGAAATATCTACACCGCAATCTGTATGAACATGGAAATATCTACACCGCTATCTGTTTGAGCATGGAAATATCTACACAGCTATCTGCATGAAAATGGAAATATCTAAACAGCTATCTGCATATACATGGAAATATCTACAAAGCTATCTCTTTACACATGGAAATAACTACACCGATATCTCTATAAACATGGATATGTCTACACCGCCATCTGTATGAACATGGGAATATCTGCACCGCCATCTGTATTAAGATGGAGATATCTACACCGCTATCTGTATAAACATGGAAATATCTACACCGTTACCTGTATGAGCATGGAAATATCTACACCGCCATCTGTATGAAGATATAAATATCTTCACCGACATCTGTATGAAAATGGATTTATCTACACAGCCATCTGGATGAACATGGAAATATCTACACCGCTATCTGTATGAACATGGAAATATCTACACCGCTATCTGTGTAAACATGCATACATCTTCACCGCTATCTGTATAAACATGGAAATACCTACACCGCAATCTGTATGAACATTGAAATATCTACACCGCTATCTGTTTGAACATGGAAGTATCTACACCGCTATCTGCATGAAAATGGAAATATCTACACAGCTATCTGCATATACATGGAAATATCTACAAAGCTATCTCTTTACACATGGAAATAACTACACCGCTATCTCTATAAACATGGAAATATCTACACCACCATCTGTATGAACATGTAAATATCTGAACCGCCATCTCTATGAACATATACATATCTGCACCGCCATCTGTATTAAGATGGAGATATCTACACCGCTATCTGTATAAACATGGAAATATCTACACCGCTATCTGTATAAACATGGAAATATCAGCACCGCTATCTGTATGAACATGGAAATATCTACACCGCTATCTGTATGAACATGGAAATATCTACACCGATATCTGTATGAACATGGAAATATCTTCACCGCCATCTGTATGAACATGGATATATCTACACAGCCATCTGGATGAACATGGAAATATCTACACCGCTATCTGTATGAACATGGAAATATCTACACCGCTATCTGTGTAAACAAGCATACATCTTCACCGCTATCTGTATAAACATGGAAATATCTACACCGCTATCTGTATGAACATGGAAATATGTACACCGCTATCTGTTTGAGCATGGAAATATCTACACCGCTATCTGCATGAAAATGGAAATATCTACACAGCTATCTGCATATACATGGAAATATCTACAAAGCTATCCCTTTACACATGGAAATAACTACACCGATATCTCTATAAACATGGAAATATCTACACCGCCATCTGTATGAACATGGAAATATCAGCACCGCTATCTGTATGAACATGGAAATATCTACACCGCTATCGGTGTAAACATGCATACATCTTCACCGCTATCTGTATAAACATGGAAATAACTACACCGCAATCTGAATAAGCATGGAAATATGTACACCACTGCCTGTATAAACATGGAAATATCAGCACCGCTATCTGTATGAACATGGAAATATCTACACAGCCATCTGGATGAATATGGAAATATCAGCACCGCTATCTGTATGAACATGTATATGTCTACACAGCCATCTGGATGAACATGGAAATATCTACACCGCTATCTGTATGAACATGGAAATATCTTCACCGCTATCTGTGTAAACAAGCATACAACTTCACCGCTATCTGTATAAACATGGAAATATCTACACCGCTATCTGTATGAACATGGAAATATCTACACCGCTATCTGTGTAAACAAGCATACATCTTCACCGCTATCTGCATAAACATGGAAATATCTACACCGCTATCTGTATGAAAATGGAAATATCTACACCGCTATCTGTTTGAGCATGGAAATACCTACACCGCTATCTGCATGAAAATGGAAATATCTACACAGCTATCTGCATATACCTGGAAATATCTACAAACCTATCTCTTTACACATGGAAATAACTACACCGATATCTCTATAAACATGGAAATATCTACACCGCCATCTGTATGAACATGGAAATATCAGCACCGCTATCTGTATAAACATGGAAATATCTACACAGCCATCTGGATGAACATGGAAATATCTACACCGCTATCTGTATGAACATGGAAATATCTACACCGCTATCTGTATGAGCATGGAAATATCTACACCGCCATCTGTATGAAGATATAAATATCTTCACCGACATCTGTATGAACATGGATATATCTACACAGCCATCTGGATGAACATGGAAATATCTACACCGCTATCTGTACGAACCTGGAAATATCTACACCGCTATCTGTTTAAACATGCATACATCTTCACCGCTATCTGTATAAACATGGAAATAACTACACCGCAGTCTGTATGAATATTGAAATATCTACATCGCTATCTGATTGAACATGAAAGTATCTACACCGCTATCTGCATGAAAATAGAAATATCTACACAGCTATCTGCATATACATGGAATTATCTACAAAGCTATCTCTTTACACATGGAAATAACTACACCGCTATCTCTATAAACATGGAAATATCTACACCGCCATCTGTATGAACATGGAAATATCTGAACCGCCATCTCTATGAACATATAAATATCTGCACCGCCATCTGTATTAAGATGGAGATATCTGCACCGCTATCTGTATAAACATGGAAATATCTACACCGCTATCTGTATAAACATGGAAATATCCACACCGCTATCTGTATAAACATGGAAATATCTACACCGCTACCTGTATAAACATGGAAATATCAGCACCGCTGTCTGTATGAACATGGAAATACCTACACTGCTATCTGTATGAACATGGAAATATCTACACCGCTATCTGTATGAACATGGAAATATCTACACCGCTATCTGTATAAACATGGAAATATCTACACCGCTATCTGTATGAACATGGATATATCTACACAGCCTTCTGGATGAACATGGAAATATCTACACCGCTATCTGTATGAACATGGAAATATCTACACCGCTATCTGTGTAAACAAGCATACATCTTCACCGCTATCTGTATAAACATGGAAATATCTACACCGCTATCTGTATGAACATGGAAATATCTACACCGCTATCTGTGTAAACATGCATACATCTTCACCGCTATCTGTATAAACATGGAAATACCTACACCGCAATCTGTATGAACATTGAAATATCTACACCGCTATCTGTTTGAACATGGAAGTATCTACACCGCTATCTGCATGAAAATGGAAATATCTACACAGCTATCTGCATATACATGGAAATATCTACAAAGCTATCTCTTTACACATGGAAATAACTACACCGCTATCTCTATAAACATGGAAATATCTACACCACCATCTGTATGAACATGGAAATATCTGAACCGCCATCTCTATGAACATATAAATATCTGCACCGCCATTTTTTTTAAGATGGAGATATCTACACCGCTATCTGTATAAACATGGAAATATCTACACCGCTATCTGTATAAACATGGAAATATCTACACCGCTATCTGTATAAACATGGAAATATCAGCACCGCTATCTGTATGAACATGGAAATATATACACCGCTATCTGTATGAACATGGAAATATCTACACCGATATCTGTATGAACATGGAAATATCTTCACCGCCATCTGTATGAACATGGAAATATCTACACCGCCATCTGTATGAACATGGAAATATCTACACCGCTATCTCTATGAACATGGAAATATCTAAACCGCTATCTGTATGAACATGGAAATATCTACACCGCTATCTGTTTGAACATGGAAATATCTACACCGCTATCTGCATGAAAATGGAAATATCTACACTGCTATCTGCATATACATTTAAATATCTACACAGCTATCTCTTTGCACATGGAAATAACTACACTGCTATCTGCATGAACATGGAAATATCTACACCGCCATCTGTATGAACATGGAAATATCTGCACCGCCATCTGTATGAACATATAAATATCTACACCGCAATCTGTATTAAGATAGAGATATCTCCACTGCTATCTGTATAAACATGGAAATATCTACACTACTACCTGTATAAACATGGAAATATCAGCACCGCTATCTCTATGAACATGGAAATATCTACACCGCCATCTGTATGAACATGGAAATATCTACACCGCTATCTCTATGAACATGGAAATATCTAAACCGCTATCTGTATGAACATGGAAATATCTGCACCGCTATCTGTTTGAACATGGAAATATCTACACCGCTGTCTGCATGAAAATGGAAATATCTACACAGCTATCTGCATATACATGGAAATATCTACACAGCTATCTCTTAACACATGGAAATAACTACACCGCTATCTCTATGAACATGGAAATATCTACACCGCTATCTGTATGAACATGGAAATATCTGCACCGCCATCTGTATGAACATATAAATATCTACACCGCCATCTGTATTAAGAAAGAAATATCTAAACCGCTATCTGTATGAACATTGAAATATCTACACCGCTATCTGTATGAACATGGAAATATCTACACCGCTATCTGTGTAAACATGCATACATCTTCACCGCTATCTGTATAAACATGGAAATGTCTACAAGGCTATCTGAATGAACATGGAAATATCTAAACCGCTATCTGCATGAAAATAGAAATATCTACACAGCTATCTGCATATATATGGAAATATCTACACAGCTATCTCTTTACACATGGAAATAACTACACCGCTATCTGTATGAACATGGAAATATCTGCACCACCCTCTGTATGAACACATAAATATCTACACCGCCATCTGTATTAAGATGGAGATACCTACACCGCTATCTGTATAAACATGGAAATATCTACACCGCTATCTGTATAAACATGGAAATATCTACACCGCTATCTGTATAAACATGGAAATATCAGCACCGCTATCTGTATGAACATGGAAATATCAGCCCCTCTTTCTGTATGAACATGGAAGTATCTACACCGCTATCTGTATGAACATGGAAATATCAACACCGCAATCTGTATGAACACGGAAATATCTACACCGCTATCTGTTTGAACACGGAAATATCTACACCGCTATCTGTATGAACACGGAAATATCTACACCGCTATCTGTTTGAACATGGAAATATCTACACCGCTATCTGCATGAAAATGGAAATATATACACAGCTATCTGCATATACATGGAAATATCTACACAGCTATCTCTTTACACATGGAAATAACTACACCGCTATCTGTATGAACATGGAAATATCTTCACCGCCATCTTCATGAACATGGGTATATCTACACAGCCCTCTGGATGAACATGGAAATATCTACACCGCTATCTGTATGAACATGGAAATATCTACACCAATATCTGTGTAACCATGAATACATCTTCACCGCTATCTGTATAAACATGGAAATATCTACACTGCTGTCTGTATGAACATGGAAATATCTACACAGCTATCTGTTTGAACATGGAAATATCTACACCGCTATCTGCATGAAAATGGAAATATCTACACAGCGATTTGCATATACATGGAAATATCTACAAAGTTATCTCTTTACACATGGAAATAAGTACAGCGCTATTTCTATAAACATGGAAATAGCTACACCGCCATCTGTATGAACATGGAAATATCTACACCGCTATCTGTATGAACATGGGAATATCTACACCGCTATCTGTATGAACATGGATATATCTACACAGCCCTCTGGATGAACATGGAAATATCCACACCGCTATCTGGGTAAACATGCATATATCTTCACCGCTATCTGTAGAAACATGGAAATATCTACACCGCTATCTGTATGAACATGGAAATATCTACACCGCTATCTGTTTGAAGATGGAAATATATACACCGCTATGTGCATGAAAATGGAAATATCAACACAGCTATCTGCATATATATGGAAATATCTACACAGCTATCTCTTTACACATGGAAATAACTACACCACTATCTGTATGAACATGGAAATATCTACACCGCCATCTGTATGAACAAGGAAATATCTGCACCGCCATCTGTATGAACATCTAAATATCTACACCGCCATCTGTATTAAGATGGAGATCTCTTCACCGCTATCTGAATAAACATGGAAATATCTACACCGCTATCTGTATAAACATGGAAATATCTACACTGCTATGGGTATAACCATGGAAATATCTACACCGCTACCTGTATAAACATGGAAATATCAGCACCGCTATCTGTATGAACATGGAAATATCTACACCGCTATCTGTATGAACATGGAAATATCTACAAAGCTATCTGAATGAACATGGAAAAATCTACACTGCTATCTGTTTGAACATGTAAATATCTACACCGCTATCTGCATGAAAATGGAAATATCTACAAAGCTATCTGCATATACATGGAAATATCTACACAGCTATCTCTTTACACATGGAAATAACTACACCGCTATATCTATAAACATGGAAATATCTACACCGCCATGTGTATGAACATGGAAATGTCTGCACCGCCATCTGTATGAACATATAAATATCTACACCGCCATCTGTATTAAGAAGGAAATATCTAAACCGCTATCTGTATGAACCTGGAAATATCTACACCGCTGACTGTATAAACATGGAAATATCAACACCGCTATCTGTATGAACATGGAAATATCTACACCGCTATCTGTATGAACACGGAAATATCTGCACCGCCATCTGTATGAACATATAAATATCTACACCGCCATCTGTATTAAGATGGAGATATCTACACTGCTATCTGTATAAACATGGAAATATCTACACCGCCATCTGTATGAACATATAAATATCTACACAGCCGTCTGTATTAAGAAGGAAATATCTAAACCGCTATCTGTATAAACATGGAAATATCTACACCGCTGCCTGTATAAACAAGGAAATATCAGCACCGCTATCTGTATGAACATGGAAATATCTACACCGCTATCTGTATGAACATGGAAATATCTACTCCGCAATCTGTATGAACATGGAAATAGCTACACCGCTATCTGTATGAACATGGATATATCTACACAGCCATCTGGATGAACATGGAAATATCTACACCGCCATCTGTATGAACATGGAAATATCTGCACCGCCATCTGTATGAACATATAAATATCTACACCACAATCTGTGTTAAGATAGAGATATCTCCACTGCTATCTGTATAAACATGGAAATATCTACACCGCTATCTGTATAAACATGGAAATATCTACACCGCTATCTGTATAAACATGGAAATATCTACACCACTACCTGTATAAACATGGAAATATCAGCACCGCTATCTGTATGAAAATGGAAATATCTACACCGCCATCTGTATGAACATGGAAATATCTACACCGCTATCTCTATGAACATGGAAATATCTAAACCGCTATCTGTATGAACATGGAAATATCTACACCGCTATCTGTTTGAACATGGAAATATCTACACCGCTATCTGCATGAAAATGGAAATATCTACACTGCTATCTGCATATACATTTAAATATCTACACAGCTATCTCTTTGCACATGGAAATAACTACACTGCTATCTGCATGAACATGGAAATATCTACACCGCCATCTGTATGAACATGGAAATATCTGCGCCGCCATCTGTATGAACTTATAAATATCTACACCGCAATCTGTATTAAGATAGAGATATCTCCACTGCTATCTGTATAAACATGGAAATATCTACACCACTACCTGTATAAACATGGAAATATCAGCACCGCTATCTCTATGAACATGGAAATATCTACACCGCCATCTGTATGAACATGGAAATATCTACACCGCTATCTCTATGAACATGGAAATATCTAAACCGCTATCTGTATGAACATGGAAATATCTAAACCGCTATCTGTTTGAACATGGAAATATCTACACCGCTATCTGTTTGAACATGGAAATATCTACACCGCTGTCTGCATGAAAATGGAAATATCTACACAGCTATCTGCATATACATGGAAATATCAACACAGCTATCTCTTAACACATGGAAATAACTACACCGCTATCTCTATAAACATGGAAATATCTACACCGCTATCTGTATGAACATGGAAATATCTGCACCGCCATCTGTATGAACATATAAATATCTACACCGCCATCTGTATTAAGAAAAAAATATCTAAACCGCTATCTGTATGAACATTGAAATATCTACACCGCTATCTGTATGAACATGGAAATATCTACACTGCTATCTGTGTAAACATGCATACATCTTCACCGCTATCTGTATAAACATGGAAATGTCTACAAGGCTATCTGTATGAACATGGAAATATCTAAACCGCTATCTGCATGAAAATAGAAATATCTACACAGCTATCTGCATATATATGGAAATATCTACACAGCTATCTCTTTACACATGGAAATAACTATACCGCTATCTGTATGAACATGGAAATATCTGCACCACACTCTGTATGAACACATAAATATCTACACCGCCATCTGTATTAAGATGGAGATACCTACACCGCTATCTGTATAAACATGGAAATATCTACACCGCTATATGTATAAACATGGAAATATCTACACCGCTATCTGTATAAACATGGAAATATCAGCACCGCTATCTGTATGAACATGGAAATATCAGCCCCTCTATCTGTATGAACATGGAAATATCTACACCGCTATCTGTATGAACATGGAAATATCAACACCGCAATCTGTATGAACACAGAAATATCTACACCGCTATCTGTTTGAACATGGAAATATCTACACCGCTATCTGTATGAACACGGAAATATCTACACCGCTATCTGTTTGAACATGGAAATATCTACACCGCTATCTGCATGAAAATGGAAATATATACACAGCTATCTGCATATACATGGAAATATCTACACAGCTTTCTCTTTACACATGGAAATAACTACACCGCTATCTGTATGAACATGGAAATATCTTCACCGCCATCTTTATGAACATGGATATACCTACACAGCCATCTGGATGAATATGGAAATATCTACACCGCTATCTGTATGAACATGGAAATATCTACACCGATATCTGTGTAAACATGCATACATCTTCACCGCTATCTGTAGAAACATGGAAATATCTACACCGCTATCTGTATGAACATGGAAATATCTACACCGCTATCTGTTTGAAGATGGAAATATATACACCGCTATGTGCATGAAAATGGAAATATCTACACAGCTATCTGCATATAGATGGAAATATCTACACAGCTATCTCTTTACACATGGAAACAACTACACCAATATCTGTATGAACATGGAAATATCTACACCGCCATCTGTATGAACAAGGAAATATCTGCACCGACATCTGTATGAACATATAAATATCTACACCGCCATCTGTATTAAGATGGAGATATCTACACCGCTATCTAAATAAACATGGAAATATCTACACCGCTATCTGTATAAACATGGAAATATCTACACTGCTATGGGTATAACCAAGGAAATATCTACACCGCTACCTGTATGAACATGGAAATATCCACACCGCTATCTGTATGAACATGGAAATATCTACACCGCTATCTGTTTGAACATGGAAATATCTACACCGCTATCTGTATGAAAATGGAAATATCTACACTGCTATCTACTTATACATTTAAATATCTACACAGCTATCTCTTTACACATGGAAATAACTACACCGCTATCTGTATGAACATGGAAATATCTACACCGCCATCTGTATGAACACGGAAATATCTGCACCGCCATCTGTAAGAACATATAAATATCTACACCGCCATCTGTATTAAGATGGAGATATCTACACTGCTATCTGTATAAACATGGAAATATCTAAACCGCCATCTGTCTGAACATATAAATATCTACACCGCCATCTGTATTAAGAAGGAAATATCTAAACCGCTATCTGTATAAACATGGAAATATCTACACCGCTGCCTGTATAAACAAGGAAATATCCGCACCTCTATCTGTATGAACATGGAAATATCTACACCGCTATGTGTGTAAACATGCGTAGATCTTCACCGCTATCTGTATAAACATGGAAATATCTACATCGCTATCTGTATGATCATGGAAATATCTACACCGCTATCTGTATGAACATGGATATATCTACACCGCTATCTGTTTGAACATGGAAATATCTACACCGCTATCTGCATGAAAATGGAAATATCTACACTGCTATCTGTATATACATTTAAATATCTACAAAGCTATCTCTTTACACTTGGAAATAACTACACCGCTATCTGTATGAACATGGAAATATCTACACCGCTCTCTATATGAACATGGAAATATCTGCATCGCCTCTGTATGAACATATAAATATCTACACCGCCATCTGTATTAAGATGGAGATATCTACACTGCTATCTGTTTAAACATGGAAATATCTACACCGCTATCTGTATAAACATGGAAATATCTACACCGCTATCTGTATAAACATGGAAATATCTACACCACTACCTGTATAAACCTGGAAATATCAGCACCGCTATCTGTATGAACATGGAAATATCTAAAAAGCTATCTGAATGAACATGGAAAAATCTACACCGCTATCTGTTTGAACATGGAAATATCTACACCGCTATCTGCATGAAAATGGAAATATCTACACAGCTATCTGCATATACATGGAAATATCTACACAGCTATCTCTTTACACATGGAAATAGCTACACCGCTATCTGTATGAACATGGAAATATCCACACCGCCATCTGTATGAACATGGAAATATCTGCACTGCCATCTGTATGAACATATAAATATCTACACCGCCATCTGTAGTAAGATGGAGATATCTACACCGCTATCAGCATAAACATGGAAATATCTACACCGCTATCTGTATAAACATGGAAATATCTACACCTCTATCTGTATAAACATGGAAATATCTACACCGCTACCTGTATAAACATAGAAATATCTGCACCGCTTTCTGTATGAACATGGAAATATCTACACCGCTATCTGTATGAACATGGAAATATCTACACCGCTATCTGTATGAACATGGAAATATCTACACTGCTATCAGTATGAACAAGGAAATATCTACACCGCTATCTGTATGAACATGGATATATCTACACAGCCCTCTGGATGAACATGGAAATATCCACAGCGCTATCTGTGTAAACATGCATACATCTTCACCGCTATCTGTATAAACATGGAAATAGCTACACCGCTATCTGTATGAACATGGAAATATCTACACCGCTATCTGTTTGAAGATGGAAATATATACACCGCTATCTGCATGAAAACGGAAATATCTACACAGCTATCTGCATATACATGGAAATATCTCCACAGCTATCTCTTTACACATGGAAATAACTACACCGCTATCTGTATGAACATGGAAATATCTACACCGCCATCTGTCTGAACATGGAAATATCTACACCGCTATCTGTATGAACATGGAAATATCTACACCGCTATCTGTATGAACATGGATATATCTATACAGCCATCTGGATGAACATGGAAATATCTACACCGCTATATGTGCAAACATGCATACATCTTCACCACTATCTGTATAAACATGGAAATATCTGCACCGCTATCGGTATGAACATGGAAATATCTACACCGCTATCTGTATGAACATGGAAATACCTACACCGCTATCTGTTTGGACATGGAAATATCTACACCGCTATCTGCATGTAATTGGAAATATCTACACTGCTATCTGCATATACATTTAAATATCTACACAGCTATCTCTTTACACATGGAAATAACTACACCACTCTCTGTATGAACATGGAAATAACTACACCGCCATCTGTATGAACATGGAAATATCTGCACCGCCATCTGTATGAAAATATAAATATCTACACCGCCATCTGTATTAAGATGGAGATATCTACACTGCTATCTGTATAAACATGGAAATATCTACACCGCCATCTGTATGAACATATAAATACGCCGAAATCTGTATTAAGAAGAAATATCTAAACCGCTATCTGTATAAACATGGAAATATCTACACCGCTGCCTGTATAAACATGGAAATATCAGCACCGCTATCTGTATGAACATGGAAATATCTACACCGCTATCTGTAGGAACATGGAAATAGCTACACCGCTGCCAGTATAAACATGGAAATATCAGCACCGCTATCTGTATGAACATGAAAATATCTACACCACTATCTGTATGAACATGGATATATGTACACAGCCATCTGGATGAACATGGAAATATCTACACCACTATCTGTATGAACATGGAAATATCTACACGGCTATCTGTGTAAACATGGAAATATCTACACCGCTATCTGTATGAACATGGAAATAGCTACACCGCTATCTGTATGAACATGGAAATATCTACACCGCTATCTGTATGAACATGGATATATCTACACAGCCATCTGGATGAACATGGAAATATCTACACCGCTATCTGTGTAAACATGCATACATCTTCACCGCTATCTGTATAAACATGGAAATATCTACACCGCTATCTGTATGAATATGGAAATATCTACACCGCTATCTGTATGAACATGGAAATATCTACACCGCTATCTGTTTGAACATGGAAATATCTACACCGCTATCTGCATGAAAATGGAAATATCTACACTGCTATGTGCATATACATGGAAATATCTACACAGCTATCTCTTTACACATGGAAATAACTACGCCGCTATCTGTATGAATATGGAAATATCCACACCGCCATCTGTATGAACATGGAAATATCTGCACCGCCATCTGTATGAACATATAAATATCTACACCGCCATCTGTATTAAGATGGAGATATCTACAGCGCTATCTGTATAAACATGGAAATATCTACACCGCTATCTGAATAAACATGGAAATATCTACACCGCTATCTGTATGAACATGCAAATATCTACACCGCTATCTGTATGAACATGGAAATAGCTACACCGCTATCTGTATGAACATGGATATATCTACAAAGCCATCTGGATGAACATGGAAATATCTACACCGCTATCTCTGTAAACATGCATAGATCTTCACCGCTATCTGTATAAACATGGAAATATCTACACCGCTATCTGTATGAACATGGAAATATCTACACCACTATCTGTATGAACATGGAAATGTCTACACCGCTATCTGTTTGAACATGGAAATATCTACACCGCTATCTGCATGAAAATGGAAATATCTACACTGCTATCTGCATATACATTTAAATATCTACACAGGTATCTCTTTACACATGGAAATAACTACACCGCTATCTGTATGAACGTGGAAATATCTACACCGCCATCTGTATGAACATGGAAATATCTGCACCGCCATCTGTATGAACATATAAATATCTACACCGTCATCTGTATTAAGATGGAGATACCTACACTGCTATCTGTATGAACATGGAAACATCTACACCGCTATCTGTATAAACATGGAAATATCTACACCGCTATCTGTATAAACATGGAAGTATCTACACCTCTACCTGTATAAACATGGAAATATCAGCACCGCTATCTGTATGAACATGGAAATATCTACACCGCCAGCTGTATGAACATGGAAATATCTACACCGCTATCTGTATGAACATGGAAATATCTACACCGCTATCTGTATGAACATGGAAATATCTACACCGCTATCTGTTTGAACATGGAAATATCTACACCGCTGTCTGCATGAAAATGGAAATATCTACACAGCTATCTGCATATATATGGAAATATCTACACAGCTATCTCTTAACACATGGAAATAACTACACCGCTATCTCTATAAACATGGAAATATCTACACCGCTATCTGTATGAACATGGAAATATCTGCACCGCCATCTGTATGAACATATAAATATCTACACCGCCATCTGTATTAAGAAGGAAATATCTAAACCACTGTCTGTATGAACTTTGAAATATCTACACCGTTATCTGTATGAACATGGAAATATCTACACCGCTATCTGTGTAAACATGCATACATCTTCACCGCTGTCTGTATGAACATGGAAATGTCTACAAGGCTATCTGTATGAACATGGAAATATCTACACCGCTATCTGTACGAACATGGAAATATCTAAACTGCTATCTGCATGAAAATAGAAATATCTACACAGCTATCTGCATATACATGGAAATATCTACACAGCTATCTCTTTACACATGGAAATAGCTACACCGCTATCTGTATGAACAAGGAAATATCTGCACCGCCATCTGTATGAACACATAAATATCTACACCGCCATCTGTATTAAGATGGAGATAGCAACACCGCTATCTGTATAAACATGGAAATATCTACACCGCTATCTGTATTTACATGGAAATATCTACACCGCTATCTGTATAATTATGGAAATATCAGCACCGCTATCTGTATGAATATGGAAATATCAGCCCCTCTATCTGTATGAACATGGAAGTATCTACACCGTTATCTGTATGAACATGGAAATATCTACAACGCGATCTGTATGAACACGGAAATATCTACACCGCTATCTGTTTGAACATGGAAATATCTAAACCGCTATCTGCATGAAATTGGAAATATATACACAGCTATCTGCATATACATGGAAATATCTACACAGCTATCTCTTTACACATGGAAATAACTACACCGTTATCTGTATGAACATGGAAATATCTTCACCGCCCTCCGTATGAACATGGATATATCTGCACAGCCATCTGGATGAACACGGAAATATCTACACCGCTATCTGTATGAACATGGAAATATCTACACCGCTATCTGTGTAAACATGCATAGATCTTCACCGCTATATGTAAAAACATGGAAATATCTACACTGCTATCTGTATGAACATGGAAATATCTACACCGCTATCTGTTTCAACATGGAAAAATCTACACGGCTATCTGCATGAAAATGGAAATATCTACACAGCGATCTGCATATACATGGAAATATCTACAAAGCTATCTCTTTACACATGGAAATAAGTACAGTGATATCTCTATAAACATGGAAATATCTGCACCGCCATCTGTATGAACATTTAAATATCTACACCGCCATCTATATTAAGATGGAGATATCTACACCGCTATCTGTATAAACCTGGAAATATCTACACCGCTATCTGTATAAACATGGAAATATCTACACCGCAATCTGTATGAACATGGAAATATCTACATCGCTACCTGTATAAACATGGAAATATCAGCACCGCTATCTGTATGAACATGGAAATATCTACACCGCTATCTCTATGAACATGGAAATATCTACACCGCTATCTGTATGAACATGGGAATATCTACAACGCTATCTGTTTGAACATGGAAATATCTACACCGCTATGTGCATGTAAATGGAAATATCTACACTGCTATCTGCATATACATTTAAATATCTACACAGCTATCTCTTTACACATGGAAAAAACTACACCGCTATCTGTATGAACATGGAAATATCTACACCGCCATCTGTATGAACATGGAAATATCTGCACCGCCATCTGTATGAACATATAAATATCTACACCGCCATCTGTATTAAGATGGAGATATCTACACTGCTATCTGAATAAACATGGAAATATCTACACCGCCATCTATACGAACATGTAAATATCTACACCACCATCTGTATGAAAATATAAATATCTACACCGCCATCTGTATTTAGATAGAGATATCTCCACTGCTATCTGTATAAACATGGAAATAACTACACCGCTATCTCTATAAACATGGAAATATCTACACCGCCATCTGTATGAACATGGAAATATCTGCACCGCCATCTGTATGAACATATAAATATCTACACCGCCATCTGTATTAAGATGGAGATATCTACAGTGCTATCTGTATAAACATGGAAATATCTACACCGCCATCTGTAGGAACATATAAATATATACGACGCCATCTGAATTAAGAAGGAAATATCTAAACCGCTATCTGTATAAACATGGAAATATCTACACCGCTGCCTGTATAAACAAGGGAATATCTACACCGCTATCTGTTTGAACATGGAAATATCTACACCGCTATCTGTATGAACATGGAAATATCTACACCGCTATCTGTATGAACATTGAAATAGCTACACCGCTATCTGTATGAACATGGATATATCTACACAGCCATCTGGATGAACATGGAAATATCTACACCGCTATCTCTGTAAACATGCACAGATCTTCACCGCTATCTGTATAAACATGGAAATATCTACACCGCTATCTGAATGAACATGGAAATACCTACACCGCTATCTGTATGAACATGGAAATATCTACACCACTATCTGTATGAACATGGACATATCTACACCGCTATCTGTTTGAACATGGAAATATATACATCGCTATCTGCATGAAAATGGAAATATCTACACAGCTATCTGCATATAGATGGAAATATCTACACAGCTATCTCTTTACACATGGAAATAACTACACCGCTATCTGTATGAACATGGACATATCTACACCGCCATCTGTATGAACATGGAAATATCTGCACCGCCATCTGTATGAACATATAAATATCTACACCGCCATCTGTTTTAAGATGGAGATATCTACACCGCTATCTGAATAAACATGGAAATATCTACACCGCTATCTGTATAAACATGGAAATATCTACACCACTATCTGTATAAACATGGAAATATCTACACCGCTACCTGTATAAACACGGAAATATCAGCACCGCTATCTATATGAACCTGGAAATGTCTACACCGCTATCTGAATGAACATGGAAATATCTACACCGCTAT
Source organism: Gorilla gorilla gorilla (assembly GCF_029281585.2). Taxonomy (NCBI): domain Eukaryota; kingdom Metazoa; phylum Chordata; class Mammalia; order Primates; family Hominidae; genus Gorilla; species Gorilla gorilla. The sequence goes on from NC_073248.2 coordinate 2,693,284, forward strand.
CTGTTTGAACATGTAAATATCTACACCGCTATCTGCATGAAAATGGAAATATCTACAAAGCTATCTGCATATACATGGAAATATCTACACAGCTATCTCTTTACACATGGAAATAACTACACCGCTATCTCTATAAACATGGAAATATCTACACTGCCATATGTATGAACATGGAAATATCTGCACCGCCATCTGTATGAACATATAAATATCTACACCGCCATCTGTATTAAGAAGGAAATATCTAAACCGCTATCTGTATAAACATGGAAATATCTACACCGCTGCCTGTATAAACATGGAAATATCCGCACCGCTCTCTGTATGAAAATGGAGATATCTACACCGCTATCTGTATGAACATGGAAATATCTACACTGCTATCTGTATGAACATGGAAATAGCTACACCGTTATCTGTATGAACATGGAAATAGCTACACCGCTATCTGTATGAACATGGAAATATCTACACCGCTATCTGTATGAACATGGATATATCTACACAGCCATCTGGATGAACATGGAAATATCTACACCGCTATCTGTATGAACATGGAAATATCTACACCGCTATCTGTATGAACTTGGATATATCTACACAGCCACCTGGATGAACATGGAAATATCTACACCGCTATCTGTGTAAACATGCATACATCTTCACCGCTATCTGTATAAACATGGAAATATCTACACTGCTATCTGTATGAACATGGAAATATCTGCACCGCTGCCTGTATAAACATGGAAATATCAGCACCGCTATCTGTATGAACATGGAAATATCTACACCACTATCTGTATGAACATGGATATATCTACACAGCCAACTGGATGAACGTGGAAATATCTACACCACTATCTGTATGAACATGGAAATATCTTCACCGCTATCTGTGTAAACATGCATACATCTTCACCGCTATCTGTATAAACATGGAAATATCTACACCGCTATCTGTATGAACATGGAAATATCTACACCGCTATCTGTATGAACATGGAAATATCTACTCCGCTATCTGTTTGAACATGGAAATATCTACACCGCTATCTGCATGAAAATGGAAATATCTACACTGCTATCTGCATATACATGGAAATATCTACACAGCTATATCTTTACACATGGAAATAACTACACCGCTATCTGTATGAACATGGAAATATCCACACGGCCATCTGTATGAACATGGAAATATCTGCACCGCCATCTGTATGAACATATAAATATCTACACCGCAATCTGTATTAAGATGGAGATATCTACACCGCTATCTGTATAAACATGGAAATATCTACACCGCTATCTGTATAAACATGGAAATATCTACACCGCTATCTGTATAAACATGGAAATATCTACACCGCTACCTGTATAAACATGGAAATATCAGCACCGCTATCTGTATGAACATGGAAATATCTACACCGCTATCTGTATTAACATGGAAATATCTACACCGCTATCTGTATGAACATGGAAATATCTACACCGCTATCTGTATGAACATGGATATATCTACAAAGCCCTCTGGATGAACATGGAAATATCCACACCGCTATCTGTGTAAACATGCATACATCTTCACCGCTATCTGTATAAACATGGAAATATCTACACTGCTATCTCTCTGAACATGGAAATATCTACACTGCTATCTGCATAAACATGGAAATATCTACACCGCTATCTGTATAAACATGGAAATATCTACACCGCTACCTGTATAAACATGGAAATATCAGGACCGCTATCTGTATGAATCTGGAAATATCTACACCGCTATCTGTATGAACAGGGAAATATCTACACCGCTATCTGTATGAACATGGAAATATCTACAAAGCTATCTGAATGAACATGGAAATATCTACACCACTATCTGTTTGAAAATGTAAATATCTACACCGCTATCTGCAAGAAAATGGAAATATCTACACAGCTATCTGCATATATATGGAAATATCTACACAGCTATCTCTTTACACATGGAAATAACTACACCGCTATATCTATAAACATGGAAATATCTACACCACCATCTGTATGAACATGGAAATATCTGCAACGCCATCTGTTTGAACATATAAATTTCTACACCGCCATCTGTATTAAGAAGGAAATATCTAAACCGCTATCTGTATAAACATGGAAATATCAGCAGCACTCTCTGTATGAAAATGGAAATATCTACACCGCTATCTGTATGAACATGGAAATATCTACACTGCTATCTGTATGAACTTGGAAATAGCTACACCGTTATGTGTATGAAAATGGAAATAGCTACACCGCTATCTGTATGAACATGGATATATCTACACAGCCATCTGGATGAAGATGGAAATATCTACACCGCTATCTGTATGAACATGGAAATATCTTCACCGCTATCTGTATGAACATGGATATATCTACACAGCCATCTGGATGAACATGGAAATATCTACACCGCTATCTGTGTAAACATGCATACATCTTCACCAAAATCTGTATAAACATGGAAATATCTGCACCGCTATCGGCATGAACATGGAAATATCTACACGGCTATCTGTATAAACATGAAAATATCTACACCGCTACCTGTATAAACATGGAAATATCTACACCGCTATCTGTATAAACATGGAAATATCTACACTGCTATCTGCATATACATTTAAATATCTACACAGCTATCTCTTTACACATGGAAATAACTACACCACTATCTGTATGAACTCGGAAATAACTACACCGCCATCTGTATGAACATGGAAATATCTGCACCGCCATCAGTATGAACATATAAATATCTACACCGCCATCTGTATTAAGATGGAGATATCTACACTGCTATCTGTATAAACATGGAAATATCTACACCGCCATCTGTATGAACATATAAATACACCGCCATCTGTATTAAGAAGGAAATATCTAAACGGCTATCTGTATAAACATGGAAATATCTACACCGCTGCCTGTATAAACATGGAAATATGAGCACCGCTATCTGTATGAACATGGAAATATCTACACCGCTATCTGTAGGAACATGGAAATGGCTACACCGCTGCCTGTATAAACATGGAAATATCAGCACCGCTATCTGTATGAACATGGAAATATCTACACCACTATCTGTATGAACATGGATATATCTACACAGCCATCTGGATGAACATGGAAATATCTACACCGCTATCTGTATGAACATGGAAATATCTACACCGCTATCTGTGTAAACATGCATACATCTTCACCGCTATCTGTATAAACATGGAAATATCTACACCGCTATCTGTATGAACATGGAAATATCTACACCGCTATCTGTTTGAACATGGAAATATCTACACCGCTATCTGCATGAAAATGGAAATATCTACACTGCTATCTGCATATACATGGAAATATCTACACAGCTATATCTTTACACATGGAAATAACTACACCGCTATCTGTATGAACATGGAAATATCCACACCGCCATCTGTATGAACATGGAAATATCTGCACCGCCATCTGTATGAACACATAAATATCTACACCGCAATCTGTATTAAGATGGAGATATCTACACCGCTATCTGTATAAACATGGAAATATCTACACCGCTATCTGTATAAACATGGAAATATCTACACCGCTATCTGTATAAACATGGAAATATCTACACCGCTACCTGTATAAACATGGAAATATCAGCACCGCTATCTGTATGAACATGGAAATATCTACACCGCTATCTGTATGAACATGGAAATATCTACACCGCTATCTGCATGAAAATGGAAATATGTACACTGCTATCTGCATATACATGGAAATATCTACACAGCTATATCTTTACACATGGAAATAACTACACCGCTATCTGTGTGAACTTGGAAATATCCACACCGCCATCTGTATGAACATGGAAATATCTGCACCGCCATCTGTATGAACATATAAATATCTACCCCGCAATCTGTATTAAGATGGAGATATCTACACCGCTATCTGTATAAACATGGAAATATCTACACCGCTATCTGTATAAACATGGAAATATCTACACCGCTATCTGTATAAACAAGGAAATATCTACACCGCTACCTGTATAAACATGGAAATATCAGCACCGCTATCTGTATGAACATGGAAATATCTACACCGCTATCTGTATAAACATGGAAATATCTACACCGCTATCTGTATGAACATGGATATATCTACACAGCCGTCTGGATGAACATGGAAATATCCACACCGCTATCTGTATGAACATGGAAATATCTACATCGCTATCTGTTTGAAGATGGAAATACATACACCGCAATCTGCATGAAAATGGAAATATCTACACAGCTATCTGCATATACATGGAAATATCTACACAGCTATCTCTTTACACATGGAAATAACTACACCGCTATCTGTATGAACATGGAAATATCTACACCTCCATCTGTATGAACATGGAAATATCTGCACCGCCATCTGTATGAACATATAAATATCTAAACCGCCATCAGTATTAAGATGGAGATATCTACACCGCTATCTGTATAAACATGGAAATATCTACACCGCTATCTGTATAAACATGGAAATATCTACACCGCTATCTGTAGAAACATGGAAATATCTACACCGCTACCTGTATAAACATGGAAATATCAGCACCGCTTTCTGTATGAACATGGAAATATCTAAACTGCTATCTGTATGAACATGGAAATATCTACACCGCTATCTGAATGAACATGGATATATCTACACAGCCCTCTGGATGAACATGGAAATATCCACACCGCTATCTGTGTAAACATGCATACATATTCACCGCTATCTGTATAAACATGGAAATATCTACACTGCTATCTCTATGAACATGGAAATATCTACACTGCTATCTGTATAAACATGGAAATATCTACACCGCTATCTGTATAAACATGGAAATATCTACACCGCTACCTGTATAAACATGGAAATATCAGGACCGCTATCTGTATGAATCTGGAAATATCTACACCGCTATCTGTATGAACAGGGAAATATCTACACCGCTATCTGTATGAACATGGAAATATCTACAAAGCTATCTGAATGAACATGGAAATATCTACACCACTATCTGTTTGAACATGTAAATATCTACACCGCTATCTGCAAGAAAATGGAAATATCTACACAGCTATCTGCATATACATGGAAATATCTACACAGCTATCTCTTTACACATGGAAATAACTACACCGCTATATCTATAAACATGGAAATATCTACACCACCATCTGTATGAACATGGAAATATCTGCAACGCCATCTGTTTGAACACATAAATTTCTACACCGCCATCTGTATTAAGAAGGAAATATCTAAACCGCTATCTGTATAAACATGGAAATATCAGCAGCACTCTCTGTATGAAAATGGAAATATCTACACCGCTCTCTGTATGAACATGGAAATATCTACACTGCTATCTGTATGAACTTGGAAATAGCTACACCGTTATGTGTATGAAAATGGAAATAGCTACACCGCTATCTGTATGAACATGGATATATCTACACAGCCATCTGGATGAACATGGAAATATCTACACCGCTATCTGTGTAAACATGCATACATCTTCACCACAATCTGTATAAACATGGAAATATCTGCACCGCTATCGGTATGAACATGGAAATATCTACACGGCTATCTGTATAAACATGGAAATATCTACACCGCTACCTGTATAAACATGGAAATATCTACACCGCTATCTGTATAAACATGGAAATATCTACACTGCTATCTGCATATACATTTAAATATCTAAACAGCTATCTCTTTACACATGGAAATAACTACACCACTATCTGTATGAACTCGGAAATAACTACACCGCCATCTGTATGAACATGGAAATATCTGCACCGCCATCTGTATGAACATATAAATATCTACACCGCCATCTGTATTAAGATGGAGATATCTACACTGCTATCTGTATAAACATGGAAATATCTACACCGCCATCTGTATGAACATATAAATACACCGCCATCTGTATTAAGAAGGAAATATCTAAACCGCTATCTGTATAAACATGGAAATATCTACACCGCTGCCTGTATAAACATGGAAATATGAGCACCGCTATCTGTATGAACATGGAAATATCTACACCGCTATGTGTAGGAACATGGAAATGGCTACACCGCTGCCTGTATAAACATGGAAATATCAGCACCGCTATCTGTATGAACATGGAAATATCTACACCACTATCTGTATGAACATGGATATATCTACACAGCCATCTGGATGAACATGGAAATATCTACAACGCTATCTGTATGAACATGGAAATATCTACACCGCTATCTGTGTAAACATGCATACATCTTCACCGCTATCTGTATAAACATGGAAATATCTACACCGCTATCTCTATGAACATGGAAATATCTACACCGCTATCTGTATGAACATGGAAATATCTACTCCGCTATCTGTTTGAACATGGAAATATCTACACCGCTATCTGCATGAAAATGGAAATATCTACACTGCTATCTGCATATACATGGAAATATCTACACAGCTATATCTTTACACATGGAAATAACTACACCGCTATCTGTATGAACATGGAAATATCCACACCGCCATCTGTATGAACATGGAATTATCTGCACCGCCATCTGTATGAACACATAAATATCTACACCGCAATCTGTATTAAGATGGAGATATCTACACCGCTATCTGTATAAACATGGAAATATCTACACCGCTATCTGTATAAACATGGAAATATCTACACCGCTATCTGTATAAACATGGAAATATCTACACCGCTACCTGTATAAACATGGAAATATCAGCACCGCTATCTGTATGAACATGGAAATACCTACACCGCTATCTGTATGAACATGGAAATATCTACACCGCTATCTGCATGAAAATGGAAATATCTACACTGCTATCTGCATATACATGGAAATATCTACACAGCTATATCTTTACACATGGAAATAACTACACCGCTATCTGTGTGAACATGGAAATATCCACACCGCCATCTGTATGAACATGGAAATATCTGCACCGCCATCTGTATGAACATATAAATATCTACACCGCAATCTGTATTAAGATGGAGATATCTACACCGCTATCTGTATAAACATGGAAATATCTACACCGCTATCTGTATAAACATGGAAATATCTACACCGCTATCTGTATAAACAAGGAAATATCTACACCGCTACCTGTATAAACATGGAAATATCAGCACCGCTATCTGTATGAACATGGAAATATCTACACCGCTATCTGTAGGAACATGGAAATAGCTACACCGCTGCCAGTATAAACATGGAAATATCAGCACCGCTATCTGTATGAACATGAAAATATCTACACCACTATCTGTATGAACATGGATATATGTACACAGCCATCTGGATGAACATGGAAATATCTACACCACTATCTGTATGAACATGGAAATATCTACACGGCTATCTGTGTAAACATGGAAATATCTACACCGCTATCTGTATGAACATGGAAATAGCTACACCGCTATCTGTATGAACATGGAAATATCTACACCGCTATCTGTATGAACATGGATATATCTACACAGCCATCTGGATGAACATGGAAATATCTACACCGCTATCTGTGTAAACATGCATACATCTTCACCGCTATCTGTATAAACATGGAAATATCTACACCGCTATCTGTATGAATATGGAAATATCTACACCGCTATCTGTATGAACATGGAAATATCTACACCGCTATCTGTTTGAACATGGAAATATCTACACCGCTATCTGCATGAAAATGGAAATATCTACACTGCTATGTGCATATACATGGAAATATCTACACAGCTATCTCTTTACACATGGAAATAACTACGCCGCTATCTGTATGAATATGGAAATATCCACACCGCCATCTGTATGAACATGGAAATATCTGCACCGCCATCTGTATGAACATATAAATATCTACACCGCCATCTGTATTAAGATGGAGATATCTACAGCGCTATCTGTATAAACATGGAAATATCTACACCGCTATCTGAATAAACATGGAAATATCTACACCGCTATCTGTATGAACATGCAAATATCTACACCGCTATCTGTATGAACATGGAAATAGCTACACCGCTATCTGTATGAACATGGATATATCTACAAAGCCATCTGGATGAACATGGAAATATCTACACCGCTATCTCTGTAAACATGCATAGATCTTCACCGCTATCTGTATAAACATGGAAATATCTACACCGCTATCTGTATGAACATGGAAATATCTACACCACTATCTGTATGAACATGGAAATGTCTACACCGCTATCTGTTTGAACATGGAAATATCTACACCGCTATCTGCATGAAAATGGAAATATCTACACTGCTATCTGCATATACATTTAAATATCTACACAGGTATCTCTTTACACATGGAAATAACTACACCGCTATCTGTATGAACGTGGAAATATCTACACCGCCATCTGTATGAACATGGAAATATCTGCACCGCCATCTGTATGAACATATAAATATCTACACCGTCATCTGTATTAAGATGGAGATACCTACACTGCTATCTGTATGAACATGGAAACATCTACACCGCTATCTGTATAAACATGGAAATATCTACACCGCTATCTGTATAAACATGGAAGTATCTACACCTCTACCTGTATAAACATGGAAATATCAGCACCGCTATCTGTATGAACATGGAAATATCTACACCGCCAGCTGTATGAACATGGAAATATCTACACCGCTATCTGTATGAACATGGAAATATCTACACCGCTATCTGTATGAACATGGAAATATCTACACCGCTATCTGTTTGAACATGGAAATATCTACACCGCTGTCTGCATGAAAATGGAAATATCTACACAGCTATCTGCATATATATGGAAATATCTACACAGCTATCTCTTAACACATGGAAATAACTACACCGCTATCTCTATAAACATGGAAATATCTACACCGCTATCTGTATGAACATGGAAATATCTGCACCGCCATCTGTATGAACATATAAATATCTACACCGCCATCTGTATTAAGAAGGAAATATCTAAACCACTGTCTGTATGAACTTTGAAATATCTACACCGTTATCTGTATGAACATGGAAATATCTACACCGCTATCTGTGTAAACATGCATACATCTTCACCGCTGTCTGTATGAACATGGAAATGTCTACAAGGCTATCTGTATGAACATGGAAATATCTACACCGCTATCTGTACGAACATGGAAATATCTAAACTGCTATCTGCATGAAAATAGAAATATCTACACAGCTATCTGCATATACATGGAAATATCTACACAGCTATCTCTTTACACATGGAAATAGCTACACCGCTATCTGTATGAACAAGGAAATATCTGCACCGCCATCTGTATGAACACATAAATATCTACACCGCCATCTGTATTAAGATGGAGATAGCAACACCGCTATCTGTATAAACATGGAAATATCTACACCGCTATCTGTATTTACATGGAAATATCTACACCGCTATCTGTATAATTATGGAAATATCAGCACCGCTATCTGTATGAATATGGAAATATCAGCCCCTCTATCTGTATGAACATGGAAGTATCTACACCGTTATCTGTATGAACATGGAAATATCTACAACGCGATCTGTATGAACACGGAAATATCTACACCGCTATCTGTTTGAACATGGAAATATCTAAACCGCTATCTGCATGAAATTGGAAATATATACACAGCTATCTGCATATACATGGAAATATCTACACAGCTATCTCTTTACACATGGAAATAACTACACCGTTATCTGTATGAACATGGAAATATCTTCACCGCCCTCCGTATGAACATGGATATATCTGCACAGCCATCTGGATGAACACGGAAATATCTACACCGCTATCTGTATGAACATGGAAATATCTACACCGCTATCTGTGTAAACATGCATAGATCTTCACCGCTATATGTAAAAACATGGAAATATCTACACTGCTATCTGTATGAACATGGAAATATCTACACCGCTATCTGTTTCAACATGGAAAAATCTACACGGCTATCTGCATGAAAATGGAAATATCTACACAGCGATCTGCATATACATGGAAATATCTACAAAGCTATCTCTTTACACATGGAAATAAGTACAGTGATATCTCTATAAACATGGAAATATCTGCACCGCCATCTGTATGAACATTTAAATATCTACACCGCCATCTATATTAAGATGGAGATATCTACACCGCTATCTGTATAAACCTGGAAATATCTACACCGCTATCTGTATAAACATGGAAATATCTACACCGCAATCTGTATGAACATGGAAATATCTACATCGCTACCTGTATAAACATGGAAATATCAGCACCGCTATCTGTATGAACATGGAAATATCTACACCGCTATCTCTATGAACATGGAAATATCTACACCGCTATCTGTATGAACATGGGAATATCTACAACGCTATCTGTTTGAACATGGAAATATCTACACCGCTATGTGCATGTAAATGGAAATATCTACACTGCTATCTGCATATACATTTAAATATCTACACAGCTATCTCTTTACACATGGAAAAAACTACACCGCTATCTGTATGAACATGGAAATATCTACACCGCCATCTGTATGAACATGGAAATATCTGCACCGCCATCTGTATGAACATATAAATATCTACACCGCCATCTGTATTAAGATGGAGATATCTACACTGCTATCTGAATAAACATGGAAATATCTACACCGCCATCTATACGAACATGTAAATATCTACACCACCATCTGTATGAAAATATAAATATCTACACCGCCATCTGTATTTAGATAGAGATATCTCCACTGCTATCTGTATAAACATGGAAATAACTACACCGCTATCTCTATAAACATGGAAATATCTACACCGCCATCTGTATGAACATGGAAATATCTGCACCGCCATCTGTATGAACATATAAATATCTACACCGCCATCTGTATTAAGATGGAGATATCTACAGTGCTATCTGTATAAACATGGAAATATCTACACCGCCATCTGTAGGAACATATAAATATATACGACGCCATCTGAATTAAGAAGGAAATATCTAAACCGCTATCTGTATAAACATGGAAATATCTACACCGCTGCCTGTATAAACAAGGGAATATCTACACCGCTATCTGTTTGAACATGGAAATATCTACACCGCTATCTGTATGAACATGGAAATATCTACACCGCTATCTGTATGAACATTGAAATAGCTACACCGCTATCTGTATGAACATGGATATATCTACACAGCCATCTGGATGAACATGGAAATATCTACACCGCTATCTCTGTAAACATGCACAGATCTTCACCGCTATCTGTATAAACATGGAAATATCTACACCGCTATCTGAATGAACATGGAAATACCTACACCGCTATCTGTATGAACATGGAAATATCTACACCACTATCTGTATGAACATGGACATATCTACACCGCTATCTGTTTGAACATGGAAATATATACATCGCTATCTGCATGAAAATGGAAATATCTACACAGCTATCTGCATATAGATGGAAATATCTACACAGCTATCTCTTTACACATGGAAATAACTACACCGCTATCTGTATGAACATGGACATATCTACACCGCCATCTGTATGAACATGGAAATATCTGCACCGCCATCTGTATGAACATATAAATATCTACACCGCCATCTGTTTTAAGATGGAGATATCTACACCGCTATCTGAATAAACATGGAAATATCTACACCGCTATCTGTATAAACATGGAAATATCTACACCACTATCTGTATAAACATGGAAATATCTACACCGCTACCTGTATAAACACGGAAATATCAGCACCGCTATCTATATGAACCTGGAAATGTCTACACCGCTATCTGAATGAACATGGAAATATCTACACCGCTATCTGTTTGAACATGTAAATATCTACACCGCTATCTGCATGAAAATGGAAATATCTACAAAGCTATCTGCATATACATGGAAATATCTACACAGCTATCTCTTTACACATGGAAATAACTACACCGCTATCTCTATAAACATGGAAATATCTACACTGCCATATGTATGAACATGGAAATATCTGCACCGCCATCTGTATGAACATATAAATATCTACACCGCCATCTGTATTAAGAAGGAAATATCTAAACCGCTATCTGTATAAACATGGAAATATCTACACCGCTGCCTGTATAAACATGGAAATATCCGCACCGCTCTCTGTATGAAAATGGAGATATCTACACCGCTATCTGTATGAACATGGAAATATCTACACTGCTATCTGTATGAACATGGAAATAGCTACACCGTTATCTGTATGAACATGGAAATAGCTACACCGCTATCTGTATGAACATGGAAATATCTACACCGCTATCTGTATGAACATGGATATATCTACACAGCCATCTGGATGAACATGGAAATATCTACACCGCTATCTGTATGAACATGGAAATATCTACACCGCTATCTGTATGAACTTGGATATATCTACACAGCCACCTGGATGAACATGGAAATATCTACACCGCTATCTGTGTAAACATGCATACATCTTCACCGCTATCTGTATAAACATGGAAATATCTACACTGCTATCTGTATGAACATGGAAATATCTGCACCGCTGCCTGTATAAACATGGAAATATCAGCACCGCTATCTGTATGAACATGGAAATATCTACACCACTATCTGTATGAACATGGATATATCTACACAGCCAACTGGATGAACGTGGAAATATCTACACCACTATCTGTATGAACATGGAAATATCTTCACCGCTATCTGTGTAAACATGCATACATCTTCACCGCTATCTGTATAAACATGGAAATATCTACACCGCTATCTGTATGAACATGGAAATATCTACACCGCTATCTGTATGAACATGGAAATATCTACTCCGCTATCTGTTTGAACATGGAAATATCTACACCGCTATCTGCATGAAAATGGAAATATCTACACTGCTATCTGCATATACATGGAAATATCTACACAGCTATATCTTTACACATGGAAATAACTACACCGCTATCTGTATGAACATGGAAATATCCACACGGCCATCTGTATGAACATGGAAATATCTGCACCGCCATCTGTATGAACATATAAATATCTACACCGCAATCTGTATTAAGATGGAGATATCTACACCGCTATCTGTATAAACATGGAAATATCTACACCGCTATCTGTATAAACATGGAAATATCTACACCGCTATCTGTATAAACATGGAAATATCTACACCGCTACCTGTATAAACATGGAAATATCAGCACCGCTATCTGTATGAACATGGAAATATCTACACCGCTATCTGTATTAACATGGAAATATCTACACCGCTATCTGTATGAACATGGAAATATCTACACCGCTATCTGTATGAACATGGATATATCTACAAAGCCCTCTGGATGAACATGGAAATATCCACACCGCTATCTGTGTAAACATGCATACATCTTCACCGCTATCTGTATAAACATGGAAATATCTACACTGCTATCTCTCTGAACATGGAAATATCTACACTGCTATCTGCATAAACATGGAAATATCTACACCGCTATCTGTATAAACATGGAAATATCTACACCGCTACCTGTATAAACATGGAAATATCAGGACCGCTATCTGTATGAATCTGGAAATATCTACACCGCTATCTGTATGAACAGGGAAATATCTACACCGCTATCTGTATGAACATGGAAATATCTACAAAGCTATCTGAATGAACATGGAAATATCTACACCACTATCTGTTTGAAAATGTAAATATCTACACCGCTATCTGCAAGAAAATGGAAATATCTACACAGCTATCTGCATATATATGGAAATATCTACACAGCTATCTCTTTACACATGGAAATAACTACACCGCTATATCTATAAACATGGAAATATCTACACCACCATCTGTATGAACATGGAAATATCTGCAACGCCATCTGTTTGAACATATAAATTTCTACACCGCCATCTGTATTAAGAAGGAAATATCTAAACCGCTATCTGTATAAACATGGAAATATCAGCAGCACTCTCTGTATGAAAATGGAAATATCTACACCGCTATCTGTATGAACATGGAAATATCTACACTGCTATCTGTATGAACTTGGAAATAGCTACACCGTTATGTGTATGAAAATGGAAATAGCTACACCGCTATCTGTATGAACATGGATATATCTACACAGCCATCTGGATGAAGATGGAAATATCTACACCGCTATCTGTATGAACATGGAAATATCTTCACCGCTATCTGTATGAACATGGATATATCTACACAGCCATCTGGATGAACATGGAAATATCTACACCGCTATCTGTGTAAACATGCATACATCTTCACCAAAATCTGTATAAACATGGAAATATCTGCACCGCTATCGGCATGAACATGGAAATATCTACACGGCTATCTGTATAAACATGAAAATATCTACACCGCTACCTGTATAAACATGGAAATATCTACACCGCTATCTGTATAAACATGGAAATATCTACACTGCTATCTGCATATACATTTAAATATCTACACAGCTATCTCTTTACACATGGAAATAACTACACCACTATCTGTATGAACTCGGAAATAACTACACCGCCATCTGTATGAACATGGAAATATCTGCACCGCCATCAGTATGAACATATAAATATCTACACCGCCATCTGTATTAAGATGGAGATATCTACACTGCTATCTGTATAAACATGGAAATATCTACACCGCCATCTGTATGAACATATAAATACACCGCCATCTGTATTAAGAAGGAAATATCTAAACGGCTATCTGTATAAACATGGAAATATCTACACCGCTGCCTGTATAAACATGGAAATATGAGCACCGCTATCTGTATGAACATGGAAATATCTACACCGCTATCTGTAGGAACATGGAAATGGCTACACCGCTGCCTGTATAAACATGGAAATATCAGCACCGCTATCTGTATGAACATGGAAATATCTACACCACTATCTGTATGAACATGGATATATCTACACAGCCATCTGGATGAACATGGAAATATCTACACCGCTATCTGTATGAACATGGAAATATCTACACCGCTATCTGTGTAAACATGCATACATCTTCACCGCTATCTGTATAAACATGGAAATATCTACACCGCTATCTGTATGAACATGGAAATATCTACACCGCTATCTGTTTGAACATGGAAATATCTACACCGCTATCTGCATGAAAATGGAAATATCTACACTGCTATCTGCATATACATGGAAATATCTACACAGCTATATCTTTACACATGGAAATAACTACACCGCTATCTGTATGAACATGGAAATATCCACACCGCCATCTGTATGAACATGGAAATATCTGCACCGCCATCTGTATGAACACATAAATATCTACACCGCAATCTGTATTAAGATGGAGATATCTACACCGCTATCTGTATAAACATGGAAATATCTACACCGCTATCTGTATAAACATGGAAATATCTACACCGCTATCTGTATAAACATGGAAATATCTACACCGCTACCTGTATAAACATGGAAATATCAGCACCGCTATCTGTATGAACATGGAAATATCTACACCGCTATCTGTATGAACATGGAAATATCTACACCGCTATCTGCATGAAAATGGAAATATGTACACTGCTATCTGCATATACATGGAAATATCTACACAGCTATATCTTTACACATGGAAATAACTACACCGCTATCTGTGTGAACTTGGAAATATCCACACCGCCATCTGTATGAACATGGAAATATCTGCACCGCCATCTGTATGAACATATAAATATCTACCCCGCAATCTGTATTAAGATGGAGATATCTACACCGCTATCTGTATAAACATGGAAATATCTACACCGCTATCTGTATAAACATGGAAATATCTACACCGCTATCTGTATAAACAAGGAAATATCTACACCGCTACCTGTATAAACATGGAAATATCAGCACCGCTATCTGTATGAACATGGAAATATCTACACCGCTATCTGTATAAACATGGAAATATCTACACCGCTATCTGTATGAACATGGATATATCTACACAGCCGTCTGGATGAACATGGAAATATCCACACCGCTATCTGTATGAACATGGAAATATCTACATCGCTATCTGTTTGAAGATGGAAATACATACACCGCAATCTGCATGAAAATGGAAATATCTACACAGCTATCTGCATATACATGGAAATATCTACACAGCTATCTCTTTACACATGGAAATAACTACACCGCTATCTGTATGAACATGGAAATATCTACACCTCCATCTGTATGAACATGGAAATATCTGCACCGCCATCTGTATGAACATATAAATATCTAAACCGCCATCAGTATTAAGATGGAGATATCTACACCGCTATCTGTATAAACATGGAAATATCTACACCGCTATCTGTATAAACATGGAAATATCTACACCGCTATCTGTAGAAACATGGAAATATCTACACCGCTACCTGTATAAACATGGAAATATCAGCACCGCTTTCTGTATGAACATGGAAATATCTAAACTGCTATCTGTATGAACATGGAAATATCTACACCGCTATCTGAATGAACATGGATATATCTACACAGCCCTCTGGATGAACATGGAAATATCCACACCGCTATCTGTGTAAACATGCATACATATTCACCGCTATCTGTATAAACATGGAAATATCTACACTGCTATCTCTATGAACATGGAAATATCTACACTGCTATCTGTATAAACATGGAAATATCTACACCGCTATCTGTATAAACATGGAAATATCTACACCGCTACCTGTATAAACATGGAAATATCAGGACCGCTATCTGTATGAATCTGGAAATATCTACACCGCTATCTGTATGAACAGGGAAATATCTACACCGCTATCTGTATGAACATGGAAATATCTACAAAGCTATCTGAATGAACATGGAAATATCTACACCACTATCTGTTTGAACATGTAAATATCTACACCGCTATCTGCAAGAAAATGGAAATATCTACACAGCTATCTGCATATACATGGAAATATCTACACAGCTATCTCTTTACACATGGAAATAACTACACCGCTATATCTATAAACATGGAAATATCTACACCACCATCTGTATGAACATGGAAATATCTGCAACGCCATCTGTTTGAACACATAAATTTCTACACCGCCATCTGTATTAAGAAGGAAATATCTAAACCGCTATCTGTATAAACATGGAAATATCAGCAGCACTCTCTGTATGAAAATGGAAATATCTACACCGCTCTCTGTATGAACATGGAAATATCTACACTGCTATCTGTATGAACTTGGAAATAGCTACACCGTTATGTGTATGAAAATGGAAATAGCTACACCGCTATCTGTATGAACATGGATATATCTACACAGCCATCTGGATGAACATGGAAATATCTACACCGCTATCTGTGTAAACATGCATACATCTTCACCACAATCTGTATAAACATGGAAATATCTGCACCGCTATCGGTATGAACATGGAAATATCTACACGGCTATCTGTATAAACATGGAAATATCTACACCGCTACCTGTATAAACATGGAAATATCTACACCGCTATCTGTATAAACATGGAAATATCTACACTGCTATCTGCATATACATTTAAATATCTAAACAGCTATCTCTTTACACATGGAAATAACTACACCACTATCTGTATGAACTCGGAAATAACTACACCGCCATCTGTATGAACATGGAAATATCTGCACCGCCATCTGTATGAACATATAAATATCTACACCGCCATCTGTATTAAGATGGAGATATCTACACTGCTATCTGTATAAACATGGAAATATCTACACCGCCATCTGTATGAACATATAAATACACCGCCATCTGTATTAAGAAGGAAATATCTAAACCGCTATCTGTATAAACATGGAAATATCTACACCGCTGCCTGTATAAACATGGAAATATGAGCACCGCTATCTGTATGAACATGGAAATATCTACACCGCTATGTGTAGGAACATGGAAATGGCTACACCGCTGCCTGTATAAACATGGAAATATCAGCACCGCTATCTGTATGAACATGGAAATATCTACACCACTATCTGTATGAACATGGATATATCTACACAGCCATCTGGATGAACATGGAAATATCTACACCGCTATCTGTATGAACATGGAAATATCTACACCGCTATCTGTGTAAACATGCATACATCTTCACCGCTATCTGTATAAACATGGAAATATCTACACCGCTATCTCTATGAACATGGAAATATCTACACCGCTATCTGTATGAACATGGAAATATCTACTCCGCTATCTGTTTGAACATGGAAATATCTACACCGCTATCTGCATGAAAATGGAAATATCTACACTGCTATCTGCATATACATGGAAATATCTACACAGCTATATCTTTACACATGGAAATAACTACACCGCTATCTGTATGAACATGGAAATATCCACACCGCCATCTGTATGAACATGGAATTATCTGCACCGCCATCTGTATGAACACATAAATATCTACACCGCAATCTGTATTAAGATGGAGATATCTACACCGCTATCTGTATAAACATGGAAATATCTACACCGCTATCTGTATAAACATGGAAATATCTACACCGCTATCTGTATAAACATGGAAATATCTACACCGCTACCTGTATAAACATGGAAATATCAGCACCGCTATCTGTATGAACATGGAAATACCTACACCGCTATCTGTATGAACATGGAAATATCTACACCGCTATCTGCATGAAAATGGAAATATCTACACTGCTATCTGCATATACATGGAAATATCTACACAGCTATATCTTTACACATGGAAATAACTACACCGCTATCTGTGTGAACATGGAAATATCCACACCGCCATCTGTATGAACATGGAAATATCTGCACCGCCATCTGTATGAACATATAAATATCTACACCGCAATCTGTATTAAGATGGAGATATCTACACCGCTATCTGTATAAACATGGAAATATCTACACCGCTATCTGTATAAACATGGAAATATCTACACCGCTATCTGTATAAACAAGGAAATATCTACACCGCTACCTGTATAAACATGGAAATATCAGCACCGCTATCTGTATGAACATGGAAATATCTACACCGCTATCTGTATAAACATGGAAATATCTACACCGCTATCTGTATGAACATGGATATATCTACACAGCCGTCTGGATGAACATGGAAATATCCACACCGCTATCTGTGTAAACATGCATACATCTTCACCGCTATCTGTATAAACATGGAAATATCTTCACCGCTATCTGTATGAACATGGAAATATCTACACCGCTATCTGTTTGAAGATGGAAATACATACACCGCAATCTGCATGAAAATGGAAATATCTACACAGCAATCTGCATATACATGGAAATATCTACACAGCTATCTCTTTACACATGGAAATAACTACACCGCTATCTGTATGAACATGGAAATATCTACACCGCCATCTGTATGAACATGGAAATATCTGCACCGCCATCTGTATGAACATATAAATATCTAAACCGCCATCAGTATTAAGATGGAGATATCTACACCGCTATCTGTATAAACATGGAAATATCTACACCGCTATCTGTATAAACATGGAAATATCTACACCGCTATCTGTAGAAACATGGAAATATCTACACCGCTACCTGTATAAACATGGAAATATCAGCACCGCTATCTGTATGAACATGGAAATATTTACACTGCTATCTGTATGAACATGGAAATATCTACACCGCTATCTGAATGAACATGGATATATCTACACAGCCCTCTGGATGAACATGGAAATATCCACACTGCTATCTGTGTAAACATGCATACATCTTCACCGCTATCTGTATAAACATGGAAATATCTACACTGCTATCTCTATGAACATGGAAATATCTACACTGCTATCTGTATAAACATGGAAATATCTACACCGCTATCTGTATAAACGTGGAAATATCTACACTGCTACCTGTATAAACATGGAAATATCACGACCGCTATCTGTATGAACCTGGAAATATCTACACTGCTATCTGTATGAACAGGGAAATATCTACACCGCTATCTGTATGAACATGGAAATATCTACAAAGCTATCTGAATGAACATGGAAATATCTACACCACTATCTGTTTGAACATGTAAATATCTACACCGCTATCTGCAAGAAAATGGAAATATCTACCCAGCTATCTGCATATACATGGAAATATCTACACAGCTATCTCTTTACACATGGAAATAACTACACCGCTATATCTATAAACATGGAAATATCTACACCACCAACTGTATGAACATGGAAATATCTGCACCGCCATCTGTTTGAACATATAAATATCTACACCGCCATCTGTATTAAGAAGGAAATATCTAAACCGCTATCTGTATAAACATGGAAATATCAGCAGCACTCTCTGTATGAAAATGGAAATATCTACACCGCTATCTGTATGAACATGGAAATATCTACACTGCTATCTGTATGAACTTGGAAATAGCTACACCGTTATGTGTATGAAAATGGAAACAGCTACACCGCTATCTGTATGAACATGGATATATCTACACAGCCATCTGGATGAACATGGAAATATCTACACCACTATCTGTATGAACATGGAAATATCTACACCGCTATCTGTATGAACATGGATATATCTACACAGCCATCTGGATGAACATGGAAATATCTACACCGCTATCTGTGTACACATGCATACATCTTCACCGCTATCTGTAAAAACATGGAAATATCTACACCGCTATCTGTATGAACATGGAAATATCTACACCGCTATCTGTATGAACATGGAAATATCTACACCGCTATCTGTTTGAACATGAAAATATCTACACCGCTATCTGCATGAAAATGAAAATATCTACACAGCTATCTGCATATACATGGAAATATCTACACAGCTATCTCTTTACACATGGAAATAACTACACCGCTATCTCTATGAACATGGAAATATCTACACTGCCATCTGTATAAACATGGAAATATCTGCACCGCTATCGGTATGAACATGGAAATATCTACACGGCTATCTGTATAAACATGGAAATATCTACACCGCTACCTGTATAAACATGGAAATATCTACACCGCTATCTGTATAAACATGGAAATATCTACACTGCTATCTGCATATACATTTAAATATCTACACAGCTATCTCTTTACACATGGAAATAACTACACCACTATCTGTATGAACACGGAAATAACTACACCGCCATCTGTATGAACATGGAAATATCTGCACCGCCATCTGTATGAACATATAAATATCTACACCGCCATCTGTATTAAGATGGAGATATCTACACTGCTATCTGTATAAACATGGAAATATCTACACCGCCATCTGTATGAACATATAAATACACCGCCATCTGTATTAAGAAGGAAATATCTAAACCGCTATCTGTATAAACATGGAAATATCTACACCGCTGCCTGTATAAACATGGAAATATCAGTACCGCTATCTGTATGAACATGGAAATATCTACACCGCTATCTGTAGGAACATGGAAATGGCTACACCGCTGCCTGTATAAACATGGAAATATCAGCACCGCTATCTGTATGAACATGAAAATATCTACACCACTATCTGTATGAACATGGATATATCTACACAGCCATCTGGATGAACATGGAAATATCTACACCGCTATCTGTATGAACATGGAAATATCTACACCGCTATCTGTGTAAACATGCATACATCTTCACCGCTATCTGTATAAACATGGAAATATCTACACCGCTATCTGTATGAACATGGAAATATCTACACCGCTATCTGTATGAACATGGAAATATCTACTCCGCTATCTGTTTGAACATGGAAATATCTACACCGCTATCTGCATGAAAATGGAAATATCTACACTGCTATCTGCATATACATGGAAATATCTACACAGCTATATCTTTACACATGGAAATAACTACACCGCTATCTGTATGAACATGGAAATATCCACACCGCCATCTGTATGAACATGGAAATATCTGCACCGCCATCTGTATGAACACATAAATATCTACAACGCAATCTGTATTAAGATGGAGATATCCACACCGCTATCTGTATAAACATGGAAATATCTACACCGCTATCTGTATAAACATGGAAATATCTACACCGCTATCTGTATAAACATGGAAATATCTACACCGCTACCTGTATAAACATGGAAATATCAGCACCGCTATCTGTATGAACATGGAAATATCTTCACCGCTATCTGTATGAACATGGAAATATCTACACAGCTATCTGTATGAACATGGAAATATCTCCACCGCTATCTGTATGAACATGGATATATCTAAACAGCCCTCTGGATGAATATGGAAATATCCACACCGCTATCTGTGTAAACATGCATACATCTTCACCGCTATCTGTATAAACATGGAAATTTCTACACCGCTATCTGTATGAACATGGAAATATCTACACCGCTATCTGTTTGAAGATGGAAATACATACACTGCAATCTGCATGAAAATGGAAATATCTACACAGCTATCTGCATATACATGGAAATATCTACACAGCTATCTCTTTACACATGGAAATAGCTACACCGCTATCTGTATGAACATGGAAATATCTACACCGCCATCTCTATGAACATGGAAATATCTGCAACGCCATCTGTATGAACATATAAATATCTACACCGCCATCTGTATTAAGATGGAGATATCTACACCGCTATCTGAATAAACATGGAAATATCTACATCGCTATCTGTATAAACATGGAAACATCTACAACGCTATCTGGGTAACCATGGAAATATCTACACCGCTATCTGTATGAACATGGAAATATCTACACTGCTATCTGTATGAACATGGAAATATCTGCACCGCCGTCTGTATGAACATATAAATATCTACACCGCCATCTGTATTAAGATGGAGATATCTACACCGCTATCTGAATAAACATGGAAATATCTACACCGCTATCTGTATAAACATGGAAATATCTACACCGCTGCCTGTATAATAATGGAAATATCAGCACTGCTATCTGTATTAACATGGAAATATCTACATCGCTATCTGTATGAACATGGAAATATCTACACTGCTATCTGTATGAACATGGAAATAGCTACACCGTTATCTGTATGAACATGGAAATAGCTACACCGCTATCTGTATTAACAAGGATATATCTACAAAGCCATCTGGATGAACATGGAATTATCTACTCCGCTATCTCTGTAAACATGCATAGATCTTCACCGCTATCTGTATAAACATGGAAATATATACACCGCTATCTGTATGAACATGGAAATATCTACACCGCTATCTGTATGAACATGGAAATGTCTACACCGCTATCTGTTTGAACATGGAAATATCTACACCGCTATCTGCCTGAAAATGGAAATATCTACACTGCTTTCTGCATATACATTTAAATATCTACACAGGTATCTCTTTACACATGGAAATAACTACACCGCTATCTGTATGAACGTGGAAATATCTACACCGCCATCTGTATGAACATGGAAATATCTGCACTGCCATCTGTATGAACATATAAATATCTACACCGCCATCAGTATTAAGATGGAGATATCTACACTGCTATCTGTATAAACATGGAAATATCTACACCGCTATCTGTATAAACATGGAAATACCTACACCGCTATCTGTATAAACATGGAAATATCTACACCACTACCTGTATAAACATGGAAATATCAGCACCGCTATCTATATGAACATTGAAATATCTACACCGCTATCTGTATGAACATGGAAATATCTACACCGCGATCTGTATGAACATGGAAATATCTACACCGCTATCTGTATGAACATGGAAATATCTACACCGCTATCTGTTTGAACATGGAAATATCTACACCGCTGTCTGCATGAAAATGGAAATATCTACACAGCTATCTGCATATACATGGAAATATCTACACAGCTATCTATTAACACATGGAAATAACTACTCCGCTATCTCTATAAACATGGAAATATCTACACCGCAATCTGTATGAACATGGAAATATCTGCACCGCCATCTTTATGAACATATAAATATCTACACCGCCATCTGTATTAAGAAGGAAATATCTAAACCGCTGTCTGTATGAACTTTGAAATATCTACACCGCTATCTGTATGAACATGGAAATATCTACACCGCTATCTGTGTAAACATGCATACATCTTCACCGCTATCTGTATAAACATGGAAATGTCTACAAGGCTATCTGTATGAACATGGAAATATCTACACTGCTATCTGTACGAACATGGAAATATCTAAACCGCTATCTGCATTAAAATAGAAATATCTACACAGCTATCTGCATATACATGGAAATATCTACACAGCTATCTCTTTACACATGGAAATAACTACACCGCTATCTGTATAAACATGGAAATATCTACACCGCTATCAGTATAATCATGGAAATATCAGCACCGCTATCTGTATGAATATGGAAATATCAGCCCCTCTATCTGTATGGACATGGAAGTATCTACACCGCTATCTGTATGAACATGGAAATATCTACACCGCTATCTGTGTAAACATGCATACATCTTCACTGCTATCTGTAAAAACATGGAAATATCTACACTGCTATCTGTATGAACATGGAGATATCTACACCGCTATCTGTTTGAACATGGAAATATCTACACCGCTATCTCCATGAAAATGGAAATATCTACACAGCGATCTGCATATACATGGAAACATCTACAAAGCTATCTCTTTACACATGGAAATAAGTACAGCGCTATCTCTATAAACATGGAAATAGCTACACCGTCATCTGTATGAACATGGAAATATCTGCACCGCCATCTGTAAGAACATGGAAATATCTGCACGGCCATCTGTATGAACATATAAATATCTACACCGCCATCTGTATTAAGATGGAGAAATCTACACCGCTATCTGTATAAACATGGAAATATCTACACCGCTATCTGTATAAACATGGAAATATCTACACCGCTATCTGTATAAACATGGAAATATCTACACCGCTACCTGTATAAACATGGAAATATCAGCACCGCTATCTGTATGAACATGGAAATATCAGCCCCTCTATCTGTATGAACATGGAAATATCTACACCGCTATCTGTATGAACATGGAAATATCTACACCGCTATCTGTATGAACATGGAAATATCTTCACCGCCATCTGTACGAACATGGGTATGTCTACACAGCCATCTGGATGAACATGGAAATATCTACACCGCTATCTGTATGGAAATGGAAATATCTACACCGCTATCTGTGTAAACATGCATACATCTTCACCGCTATCTGTATAAACATGGAAATATCTACACCGCCATCTGTATGAACATGGAAATATCTGAGCCGCCATCTCTATGAACATATAAATATCTGCACCGCCATCTGTATTAAGATGGAGATATCTACACCGCTATCAGTATAAACATGGAAATATCTACACCGCTATCTGTATAAACATGCATACATCTTCACCGCTATCTGTATAAACATGGAAATATCTACACCGCTATCTGTATAAGCAGGGAAATATGTACACCACTACCTGTATAAACATGGAAATATCTGCAACGCCATCTGTATGAACATGGAAATATCATCACCGCTATCTGTATGAACAAGGATATCTCTACACAGCCATCTGGATGAACATGGAAATATCTACACCGCTATCTGTATGAACATGGAAATATCTACACCGCTATCTGTGTAAACAAGCATACATCTTCACCGCTATCTGTATAAACATGGAAATATCTACACCGCTATCTGTATGAACATGGAATTATCTACACCGCTATCTGTTTGAGCATGGAAATATCTACACCGCTATCTGCATGAAAATGGAAATATCTACACAGCTATCTGCATATACATGGAAATATCTACAAAGCTATCTCTTTACACATGGAAATAACTACACCGATATCTCTATAAACATGGAAATATCTACAACGCCATCTGTATGAACATGGAAATATCAGCACCGCTATCTGTATGAACATGGAAATAACTACACAGCCATCTGGATGAACATGGAAATATCTACACCGCTATCTGTATGAACATGGAAATAGCTACACCGCTATCTGTATGAACATGGAAATATCTACACCTCAATCTGTATGAACATGGAAATATCTACACCGCTATCTGTATGAACATGGAAATATCTACACCGCTATCTGTATAAACATGGAAGCATCTACACCGCTATCTGTATAAACATGGAAATATCTACACCGCTATCTGTATGAACATGGAAATATCTACAACACTATCTGTTTGAGCATGGAAATATCTACACAACTATCTGCATGAAAATGGAAATATCTACACAGCTATCTGCATATACATAGAAATATCTACAAAGCTATCTCTTTACACATGGAAATAACTACACCGATATATCTATAAACCTGGAAATGTCTACACCGCCATCTGTATGTACATCGAAATATCTGCACCGCCATCTGTATGAACATATAAATATCTGCACCGCCATCTGTATTAAGATGGAGATATCTACACCGCTATCTGTATAAACATGGAAATGTCTACACCGCTATCTGTATGAGCATGGAAATATCTAAACCGCTATCTCTATGAACATGGAAATTTCTACACCACTATCTATATGAACATGGAAATATCTACACCACTATCTGCATGAACATGGATATATCTACACAGCCATCTGGATGAACACGGAAATATCTACACCGCTATCCGTATGAACATGGAAATATCTACACTGCTATCTGTGTAAATATGCATACATCTTCACCGCAATCTGTATAAACATGGAAATATCTACACCGCTATCTCTATGAACATGGAAATATCTACACCGCTATCTGAACATGGAAATATCTACACCGCTATCTGCATGAAAATGGAAATATCTACACCGCTATCTGTATGAACATGGAAATATCTTCACCGCCATCTCTACGAACATGGGTATGTCTACACAGCCATCTGGATGAACATGGAAATATCTACACCGCTATCTGTATGAAAAGGGAAATATCTTCACAGCTATCTGTGTAAACATGCATACATCTTCACCGCTGCCTGTATAAACATGGAAATATCTACACCGCTATCTGTATGAACATGGAAATATCTACACCGCTATCTGTTTCAGCATGGAAATATCTACACTGCTGTCTGCATGAAAATGGAAATATCTACACAGCTATCTGCATATACATGGAATTATCTACAAAGCTATCTCTTTACACATGGAAATAACTACACCGCTATCTCTATAAACATGGAAATATCTACACCGCCATCTGTATGAACTTGGAAATATCTGCACCGCCATCTGTATGAACATAAAAATATCTGCACCGCAATCTGTATTAAGATGGAGATATCTACACCGCTATCTGTATAAACATGGAAATATCTACACCACTATCTGTATAAACATGGAAATATCTACACCGCTATCTGTATAAACATGGAAATATCTACACCGCTATCTGTATAAACATGGAAATATCAGCACTGCTATCTGTATGAACATGGACATATCTACACCGCTATCTATGAACATGGAAATATCTACACCGATATCTGTATGAACATGGAAACATCTTTACCGCCATCTGTATGAACATAGATATATCTACACAGCCATCTGTATGAACATGGAAATATCAGCACCGCTGTCTGTATGAACATGGAAATATCTAAACCGCTATCTGTATGAACATGGAAATATCTACACCGCTATCTGTATGAACATGGAAATATCTTCACCGCTATCTGTGTAAAGATACATACATCTTCACCACTATCTGTATAAACATGGAAATATCTACACTGCTATCTGTATGAACATGGAAATATCTACACCACTATCTGTTTGAACATGGAAATATCTACACCGGTATCAGCATGAAAATGGAAATATCTACAAAGCTATCTGCATATACATGGAAATATCTGTACAGCTATCTATTTGCACATGGAAATAACTACACCGCTATCTCTATAAACATGGAAATACCTACACCACCATCTGTATGAACATTGAAATATCTACACCGCCGTCTGTATGAACATATAAATATCTACACCGCCATCTGTATTAAGATGAAGATATCTCCACCGCTATCTGTATAAACATGGAAATATCTACACAGCTATCTGTATAAACATGGAAATATCTGCACCGCTATCTGTATAAACATGGAAATATATACACCGCTACCTGTATAAACATGGAAATATCAGCACCGCAATCTGTATGAACATGGAAATATCTACACCGCTTTCTGTATGAACATAGAAATATCTACACCGCTATCTGTATGAACATGGAAATAGCTACATCGCTATCTGTATGAACATGGAAATGTCCACACCGCTATCTGTATGAACATGGAAATATCTACACCGCCATCTGTATGAACATGGAAATATCTTCACCGCCATCTGTATGAACATGGATATATCTACACAGCCATCTGGATGAACATGGAAATATCTACACCGCTATATGTTTGAACATGGAAATAGCTACAACGCTATCTGTATGAACATGGAAATATCTACACCACTATGTGTATGAACATGGAAATATCTACACTGCTATCTGTATGAACATGGAAATATATTCACCGCCATCTGTATGAACATGGATATATCTACACAGCCATCTGGATGAACATGGAAATATCTACACCGCTATCTGTATGAACATGGAAATATCTACACCGCTATCTGTGTAAACATGCATACATCTTCACCGCTATCTGTATAAACATGGAAATATCTACACCGCTATCTGTATGAACATGGAAATATCTACACCGCAATCTGTTTGAACATGGAAATATCTACACCGCTATCTGCATGAAAATGGAAATATCTACTCAGCTATCTGCATATACATGGAAATATCTACAAAGCTATTTCTTTACACATGGAAATTAGTACACCGCTATCTCTATAAACATGGAAATATGTACACCGCCATCTGTACGAACATGTAAATATCTGCACCGCCATCTGTATGAAGATATAAATATCTACACCACTATCTGTATTAAGATGGAGATATCTACACCGCCAGCTGTGTAAACATCGAAATATCTACACCGCTATCTGTATAAACATGGAAATATCTACACCGCTATCTGTATGACCATGGAAATATTTACACCGCTACCTGTATAAACATGGAAATATCAGCACTGCTATCTGTATGAACATGGAAATATCTGCACAGCCATCTGGATGAACATGGAAATATCTACACCGCTATCTGTATGAACATGGAAATAGCTACACCGCTATCTGTATGAACATGGAAATATCTACACCGCTATCTGTATGAACATGGAAATATCTGCACCGATATCTGTATGAACATGGAAATATCTACACCGCTATCTGTATGAACATGGAAATATCTACACCGATATCTGTATAAACTTGGAAATATCTACACCACAATCTGTATAAACATGGAAATATCAGCACCGCAATCTGTATGAACATGGAAATATCTACACCGCTATCTTTATGAACATGGAAATATCTACACAGATATCTGTATGAACATGGAAATATCTTCACCGCCATCTGTATGAACAAAGATATATCTACACAGCCATCTGGATGAACATGGAAATATCTACACCAATATCTGTATGAACATGGAAATATCTACACCGCTATCTGTGTAAACATGCATACATCTTCATCGCTATCTGTATAAACATGGAAATATCTACACCGCTATCTGTATAAGCATGGAAATATGTACACCACTACCTGTATAAACATGGAAATATCAGCACCGCTATCTGTATGAACATGGAAATATCTACACAGCCATCTGGATGAATATGGAAATATCAGCACCGCTATCTGTATGAACATGGATATGTCTACACAGCCATCTGGATGAACATGGAAATATCTACACCGCTATCTGTATGAACATGGAAATATCTACAACGCTATCCGTGTAAACAAGCATACATCTTCACCGCCATCTGTATAAACATGGAAATATCTACACCGCTATCTGTATGAACATGGAAATATCTACACCGCAATCTGTTTGAGCATGGAAATATCTACACCACTATCTGCATGAAAATGGAAATATCTACACAGCTCTCTGCATATACATGGAAATATCTACAAAGCTATCTCTTTACACATGGAAATAACTACACTGATATCTCTATAAACATGGAAATATCTACACCGCCATCTGTATGAACATGGAAATATCAGCACTGCTATCTGTATGAACAAGGATATGTCTACACAGGCATCTGGATGAACATGGAAATATCTACACCGCTATCTGTATGAACATGGAAATATCTACACCGCTATCTGTGTAAACAAGCACACATCTTCACCGCTATCTGTATAAACATGGAAATATCTACACCGCTATCTGTATGAACATGGAAATATCTACACCGCTATCTGTTTGAGCATGGAAATATCTACACCGCTATCTGCATGAAAATGGAAATATCTACACAGCTATCTGCATATACATGGAAATATCTACAAAGCTATCCCTTTACACATGGAAATAACTTCACCGATATCTCTATAAACATGGAAATATCTAAACCGCCATCTGTATGAACATGGAAATATCAGCACCGCTATCTGTATGAACATTGAAATATCTACACAGCCATCTGGATGAACATGGAAATATCTACACCGCTATCTGTATGAACATGGAAATAGCTACACCGCTATCTGTATGAACATGGAAATATCTACACCGCTATCTGTATAAACATGGAAATATCTACACCGCTATCTGTATAAACATGGAAATATCTACACCGCTATCTGTATGAACATGGAAATATCTACACCGCTATCTGTTTGAGCACTGAAATATCTACACAGCTATCTGCATGAAAATGGAAATATCTACACAGCTGTCTGCATATACATGGAAATATCTACAAATCTATCTCTTTACACATGGAAATAACTACACCGATATCTCTATAAACATGGAAATATCTACACCGCCATCTGTATGAACATGGAAATATCTGCACCGCCATCTGTATGAACATATAAATATCTGCACCGCCATCTGTATTAAGATGGAGATATCTACACCGCTATCTGTATAAACATGGAAATATCTACACCGCTATCTGTATGAGCATGGAAATATCTACACCGCCATCTGTATGAAGATATAAATATCTTCACCGACATCTGTATGAACATGGATATATCTACACAACCATCTGGATGAACATGGAAATATCTACACCGCTATCTGTATGAACATGGAAATATCTACACCGCTATCTGTGTAAACATGCATACATATTCACCGCTATCTGTATAAACATGGAAATATCTACACCGCTATCTGTATGAACATTAAAATATCTACACCGCTATCTGTTTGAACATGGAAGTATCTACACTGCTATCTGCATGAAAATGGAAATATCTACACAGCTATCTGCATATACATGGAAATATCTACAAAGCTATCTCTTTACACATGGAAATAACTGCACCGCTATCTCTATAAACATGGAAATATCTACACCGCCATCTGTATGAACATGGAAATATCTGAACCGCCATCTCTATGAACATATAAATATCTGCACCGTCATCTGTATTAAAATGGAGATATCTACACCGCAATCTGTATAAAGATGGAAATATCAGCACCGCTATCTGTATGAACATGGAAATATCTACACCGCTACCTGTATAAACATGGAAATATCTACACCACAATCTGTATAAACATGGAAATATCAGCACCGCTATCTGTATGAACGTGGAAATATCTACACCGCTATCTTTATGAACATGGAATTATCTACACCGATATCTGTATGAACATGGAAATATCTTCACCGCCATCTGTATTAACATGGATATATCTACACAGCCATCTGGATGAACATGGAAATATCTACACCACTATCTGTATGAACATGGAAATATCTACACCGCTATCTGTGTAAACATGCATACATCTTCACGGCTATCTGTAAAAACATGGAAATATCTACACCACTATCTGTATAAGCATGGAAATATGTACACCACTACCTGTATAAACATGGAAATATCAGCACCGCTATCTGTATGAACATGGAAATAACTACACAGCCATCTGGATGAATATGGAAATATCAGCACCGCTATCTGTATGAACATGGATATATCTACACAGCCATCTGTATGAACATGGAAATATCTACACCGCTATCTGTGTAAACAAGCATACATCTTCACCGCTATCTTTATAAACATGGAAATATCTACACCGCTATCTGTATGAACATGGAAATATCTACACCGCTATCTGAGCATGGAAATATCTACACCGCTATCTGCATGAAAATGGAAATATCTACACAGCTATCTACATATACATGGAAATATCTACAAAGCTATCTCTTTACACATGGAAATAACTACACCGATATCTCTATAAACATGGAAATATCTACACCGCCATCTGTATGAACATGGAAATATCAGCACCGCTATCTGTATGAACATGGAAATATCTACACAGCCATCTGGATGAACATGGAAATATCTACACCGCTATCTGTATGAACATGGAAATAGCTACAACGCTATCTGTATGAACATGGAAATATCTACACCACTATCTGTATGAACATGGAAATATCTACACCGCTATCTGTATGAGCATGGAAATATCTACACCGCCATCTGTATGAAGATATAAATATCTTCACCGACATCTGTATGAACATGGATTTATCTACACAGCCATCTGGATGACCATGGAAATATCTACACCGCTATCTGTGTAAACATGCATACATCTTCACCGCTATCTGTATAAACATGGAAATACCTACACCGCAATCTGTATGAACATTGAAATATCTACACCGCTATCTGTTTGAACATGGAAGTATCTACACCGCTATCTGCATGAAAATGGAAATATCTACACAGCTATCTGCATATACATGGAAATATCTACAAAGCTATCTCTTTACACATGGAAATAACTACACCGCTATCTCTATAAACATGGAAATATCTACACCACCATCTGTATGAACATGGAAATATCTGAACCGCCATCTCTATGAACATATAAATATCTGCACCGCCATTTTTATTAAGATGGAGATATCTACACCGCTATCTGTATAAACATGGAAATATCTACACCGCTATCTGTATAAACATGGAAATATCTACACCGCTATCTGTATAAACATGGAAATATCAGCACCGCTATCTGTATGAACATGGAAATATCTACACCGCTATCTGTATGAACATGGAAATATCTACACCGATATCTGTATGAACATGGAAATATCTTCACCGCCATCTGTATGAACATGGATATATCTACACAGCCATCTGGATGAACATGGAAATATCTACACCGCTATCTGTGTAAACAAGCATACTTCTTCACCGCTATCTGTATAAACATGGAAATATCTACACCGCTATCTGTATGAACATGGAAATATCTACACCGCTATCTGTTTGAGCATGGAAATATCTACACCGCTATCTGCATGAAAATGGAAATATCTACACAGCTATCTCCATATACATGGAAATATCTACAAAGCTATCTCTTTACACATGGAAATAACTACACCGATATCTCTATAAACTTGGAAATATCTACACCGCCATCTGTATGAACATGGAAATATCAGCACCGCTATCTGTATGAACATGGAAATATCTACACAGCCATCTGGATGAACATGGAAATATCTACACCGCTATCTGTATGAACATGGAAATAGCTACAACGCTATCTGTATAAACATGGAAATATCTACACCACTATCTGTATGAACATGGAAATATCTACACCGCTATCTGTATGAGCATGGAAATATCTACACCGCCATCTGTATGAAGATATAAATATCTTCACCGACATCTGTATGAACATGGATTTATCTACACAGCCATCTGGATGAACATGGAAATATCTACACCGCTATCTGTATGAACATGGAAATATCTACACCGCTATCTGTGTAAACATGCATACATCTTCACCGCTATCTGTATAAACATGGAAATACCTACACCGCAATCTGTATGAACATTGAAATATCTACACCGCTATCTGTTTGAACATGGAAGTATCTACACCGCTATCTGCATGAAAATGGAAATATCTACACAGCTATCTGCATATACATGGAAATATCTACAAAGCTATCTCTTTACACATGGAAATAACTACACCGCTATCTCTATAAACATGGAAATATCTACACCACCATCTGTATGAACATGGAAATATCTGAACAGCCATCTCTATGAACATATAAATATCTGCACCGCCATTTTTATTAAGATGGAGATATCTACACCGCTATCTGTATAAACATGGAAATATCTACACCGCTATCTGTATAAACATGGAAATATCTACACCGCTATCTGTATAAACATGGAAATATCAGCACCGCTATCTGTATGAACATGGAAATATCTACACCGCTATCTGTATGAACATGGAAATATCTACACCGATATCTGTATGAACATGGAAATATCTTCACCGCCATCTGTATGAACATGGATATATCTACACAGCCATCTGGATGAACATGGAAATATCTACACCGCTATCTGTATGAACATGGAAATATCTACACCGCTATCTGTGTAAACAAGCATACAACTTCACCGCTATCTGTATAAACATGGAAATATCTACACCGCTATCTGTATGAACATGGAAATATCTACACCGCTATCTGTTTGAGCATGGAAATATCTACACCGCTATCTGCATGAAAATGGAAATATCTACACAGCTATCTGCATATACATGGAAATATCTACAAAGCTATCCCTTTACACATGGAAATAACTACACCGATATCTCTATAAACATGGAAATATCTACACCGCCATCTGTATGAACATGGAAATATCAGCACCGCTATCTGTATGAACATGGAAATATCTACACAGCCATCTGGATGAACATGGAAATATCTACACCGCTATCTGTGTAAACAAGCATACAACTTCACCGCTATCTGTATAAACATGGAAATATCTACACCGCTATCTGTATGAACATGGAAATATCTACACCGCTATCTGTTTGAGCACTGATATATCTACACAGCTATCTGCATGAAAATGGAAATATCTACACAGCTATCTGCATATACATGGAAATATTTACAAAGCTATCTCTTTACACATGGAAATAACTACACCGATATCTCTATAAACATGGAAATATCTACACCGCCATCTGTATGAACATGGAAATATCTGCACCGCCATCTGTATGAACATATAAATATCTGCACCGCCATCTGTATTAAGATGGAGATATCTACACCGCTATCTGTATAAACATGGAAAGATCTACACCGCTATCTGTATGAGCATGGAAATATCTACACCGCCATCTGTATGAAGATATAAATATCTTCACCGACATCTGCATGAACATGGATATATCTACACAACCATCTGGATGAACATGGAAATATCTACACCGCTATCTGTATGACCATGGAAATATCTACACCGCTATCTGTGTAAACATGCATACATCTTCACCGCTATCTGTATAAACATGGAAATATCTACACCGCTATCTGTATGAACATTAAAATATCTACACCGCTATCTGTTTGAACATGGAAGTATCTACACCGCTATCTGCATGAAAATGGAAATATCTACACAGCTATCTGCATATACATGGAAATATCTACAAAGCTATCTCTTTACACATGGAAATAACTACACCGCTATCTCTATAAACATGGAAATATCTACACCGCCATCTGTATGAACATGGAAATATCTGAACCGCCATCTCTATGAACATATAAATATCTGCACCGCCATCTGTATTAATATGGAGATATCTACACCGCAATCTGTATAAAGATGGAAATATCTACACCGCTATCTGTATAAACATGGAAATATCAGCACCGCTATCTGTATGAACATGGAAATATCTACACCGCTACCTGTATAAACATGGAAATATCTACACCGCTATCTGTATAAACATGGAAATATCAGCACCGCTATCTGTATGAACGTGGAAATATCTACACCGCTATCTTTATGAACATGGAAATATCTACACCGATATCTGTATGAACATGGAAATATCTTCACCGCCATCTGCATTAACATGGATATATCTACACAGCCATCTGGATGAACATGGAAATATCTACAACACTATCTGTATGAACATGGAAATATCTACACCGCTATCTGTGTAAACATGCATACATCTTCACTGCTATCTGTAAAAACATGGAAATATCTACACCGCTATCTGTATAAGCATGGAAATATGTACACCACTACCTGTATAAACATGGAAATATCAGCACCGCTATCTGTATGAACATGGAAATAACTACACAGCCATCTGGATGAATATGGAAATATCAGCACCGCTATCTGTATGAACATGGATATATCTACACAGCCATCTGTATGAACATGGAAATATCTACACCGCTATCTGTGTAAACAAGCATACATCTTCACCGCTATCTGTATAAACATGGAAATATCTACACCGCTATCTGTATGAACATGGAAATATCTACACCGCTATCTGTTTGAGCATGGAAATATCTACACCGCTATCTGCATGAAAATGGAAATATCTACACAGCTATCTGCATATACATGGAAATATCTACAAAGCTATCTCTTTACACATGGAAATAACTACACCGATATCTCTATAAACATGGAAATATCTACACCGCCATCTGTATGAACATGGAAATATCAGCACCGCTATCTGTATGAACATGGAAATATCTACACAGCCATCTGGATGAACATGGAAATATCTACACCGCTATCTGTATGAACATGGAAATAGCTACAACGCTATCTGTATGAACATTGAAATATCTACACCACTATCTGTATGAACATGGAAATATCAACACCGCTATCTGTATGAACATGGAAATATCTACACCGCTATCTGTATGAACATGGAAATATCTACACCGCTATGTGTATAAACATGGAAATATCTACACCGCAATCTGTATGAACATGGAAATATCTACACCGCTATCTGTTTGAGCATGGAAATATCTACACAGCTATCTGCATGAAAATGGAAATATCTAAACAGCTATCTGCATATACATGGAAATATCTACAAAGCTATCTCTTTACACATGGAAATAACTACACCGATATCTCTATAAACATGGATATGTCTACACCGCCATCTGTATGAACATGGGAATATCTGCACCGCCATCTGTATTAAGATGGAGATATCTACACCGCTATCTGTATAAACATGGAAATATCTACACCGTTACCTGTATGAGCATGGAAATATCTACACCGCCATCTGTATGAAGATATAAATATCTTCACCGACATCTGTATGAAAATGGATTTATCTACACAGCCATCTGGATGAACATGGAAATATCTACACCGCTATCTGTATGAACATGGAAATATCTACACCGCTATCTGTGTAAACATGCATACATCTTCACCGCTATCTGTATAAACATGGAAATACCTACACCGCAATCTGTATGAACATTGAAATATCTACACCGCTATCTGTTTGAACATGGAAGTATCTACACCGCTATCTGCATGAAAATGGAAATATCTACACAGCTATCTGCATATACATGGAAATATCTACAAAGCTATCTCTTTACACATGGAAATAACTACACCGCTATCTCTATAAACATGGAAATATCTACACCACCATCTGTATGAACATGTAAATATCTGAACCGCCATCTCTATGAACATATACATATCTGCACCGCCATCTGTATTAAGATGGAGATATCTACACCGCTATCTGTATAAACATGGAAATATCTACACCGCTATCTGTATAAACATGGAAATATCAGCACCGCTATCTGTATGAACATGGAAATATCTACACCGCTATCTGTATGAACATGGAAATATCTACACCGATATCTGTATGAACATGGAAATATCTTCACCGCCATCTGTATGAACATGGATATATCTACACAGCCATCTGGATGAACATGGAAATATCTACACCGCTATCTGTATGAACATGGAAATATCTACACCGCTATCTGTGTAAACAAGCATACATCTTCACCGCTATCTGTATAAACATGGAAATATCTACACCGCTATCTGTATGAACATGGAAATATGTACACCGCTATCTGTTTGAGCATGGAAATATCTACACCGCTATCTGCATGAAAAT
This sequence comes from Gorilla gorilla gorilla, assembly GCF_029281585.2. NCBI lineage: Eukaryota > Metazoa > Chordata > Mammalia > Primates > Hominidae > Gorilla > Gorilla gorilla. Next base: position 2,731,890 of record NC_073248.2, read on the forward strand.
GGAAATATCTACACAGCTATCTGCATATACATGGAAATATCTACAAAGCTATCCCTTTACACATGGAAATAACTACACCGATATCTCTATAAACATGGAAATATCTACACCGCCATCTGTATGAACATGGAAATATCAGCACCGCTATCTGTATGAACATGGAAATATCTACACCGCTATCGGTGTAAACATGCATACATCTTCACCGCTATCTGTATAAACATGGAAATAACTACACCGCAATCTGAATAAGCATGGAAATATGTACACCACTGCCTGTATAAACATGGAAATATCAGCACCGCTATCTGTATGAACATGGAAATATCTACACAGCCATCTGGATGAATATGGAAATATCAGCACCGCTATCTGTATGAACATGTATATGTCTACACAGCCATCTGGATGAACATGGAAATATCTACACCGCTATCTGTATGAACATGGAAATATCTTCACCGCTATCTGTGTAAACAAGCATACAACTTCACCGCTATCTGTATAAACATGGAAATATCTACACCGCTATCTGTATGAACATGGAAATATCTACACCGCTATCTGTGTAAACAAGCATACATCTTCACCGCTATCTGCATAAACATGGAAATATCTACACCGCTATCTGTATGAAAATGGAAATATCTACACCGCTATCTGTTTGAGCATGGAAATACCTACACCGCTATCTGCATGAAAATGGAAATATCTACACAGCTATCTGCATATACCTGGAAATATCTACAAACCTATCTCTTTACACATGGAAATAACTACACCGATATCTCTATAAACATGGAAATATCTACACCGCCATCTGTATGAACATGGAAATATCAGCACCGCTATCTGTATAAACATGGAAATATCTACACAGCCATCTGGATGAACATGGAAATATCTACACCGCTATCTGTATGAACATGGAAATATCTACACCGCTATCTGTATGAGCATGGAAATATCTACACCGCCATCTGTATGAAGATATAAATATCTTCACCGACATCTGTATGAACATGGATATATCTACACAGCCATCTGGATGAACATGGAAATATCTACACCGCTATCTGTACGAACCTGGAAATATCTACACCGCTATCTGTTTAAACATGCATACATCTTCACCGCTATCTGTATAAACATGGAAATAACTACACCGCAGTCTGTATGAATATTGAAATATCTACATCGCTATCTGATTGAACATGAAAGTATCTACACCGCTATCTGCATGAAAATAGAAATATCTACACAGCTATCTGCATATACATGGAATTATCTACAAAGCTATCTCTTTACACATAGAAATAACTACACCGCTATCTCTATAAACATGGAAATATCTACACCGCCATCTGTATGAACATGGAAATATCTGAACCGCCATCTCTATGAACATATAAATATCTGCACCGCCATCTGTATTAAGATGGAGATATCTGCACCGCTATCTGTATAAACATGGAAATATCTACACCGCTATCTGTATAAACATGGAAATATCCACACCGCTATCTGTATAAACATGGAAATATCTACACCGCTACCTGTATAAACATGGAAATATCAGCACCGCTGTCTGTATGAACATGGAAATACCTACACTGCTATCTGTATGAACATGGAAATATCTACACCGCTATCTGTATGAACATGGAAATATCTACACCGCTATCTGTATAAACATGGAAATATCTACACCGCTATCTGTATGAACATGGATATATCTACACAGCCTTCTGGATGAACATGGAAATATCTACACCGCTATCTGTATGAACATGGAAATATCTACACCGCTATCTGTGTAAACAAGCATACATCTTCACCGCTATCTGTATAAACATGGAAATATCTACACCGCTATCTGTATGAACATGGAAATATCTACACCGCTATCTGTGTAAACATGCATACATCTTCACCGCTATCTGTATAAACATGGAAATACCTACACCGCAATCTGTATGAACATTGAAATATCTACACCGCTATCTGTTTGAACATGGAAGTATCTACACCGCTATCTGCATGAAAATGGAAATATCTACACAGCTATCTGCATATACATGGAAATATCTACAAAGCTATCTCTTTACACATGGAAATAACTACACCGCTATCTCTATAAACATGGAAATATCTACACCACCATCTGTATGAACATGGAAATATCTGAACCGCCATCTCTATGAACATATAAATATCTGCACCGCCATTTTTTTTAAGATGGAGATATCTACACCGCTATCTGTATAAACATGGAAATATCTACACCGCTATCTGTATAAACATGGAAATATCTACACCGCTATCTGTATAAACATGGAAATATCAGCACCGCTATCTGTATGAACATGGAAATATATACACCGCTATCTGTATGAACATGGAAATATCTACACCGATATCTGTATGAACATGGAAATATCTTCACCGCCATCTGTATGAACATGGATATATCTACACAGCCATCTGGATGAACATGGAAATATCTACACCGCTATCTGTATGAACATGGAAATATCTACACCGCTATCTGTGTAAACAAGCATACATCTTCACCGCTATCTGTATAAACATGGAAATATCTACACCGCTTTCTGTATGAACATGGAAATATCTACACCGCTATCTGTTTGAGCATGGAAATATCTACACCGCTATCTGCATGAAAATGGAAATATCTACACAGCTATCTGCATATACATGGAAATATCTACAAAGCTATCCCTTTACACATGGAAATAACTACACCGATATCTCTATAAACATGGAAATATCTACACCGCCATCTGTATGAACATGGAAATATCAGCACCGCTATCTGTATGAACATGGAAATATCTACACAGCCATCTGGATGAACATGGAAATATCTACACCGCTATCTGTATGAACATGGAAATAGGTACACCGCTATCTGTATGAACATGGAAATATCTACACCGCTATCTGTATAAACATGGAAATATCTACACCGCTATCTGTATAAACATGGAAATATCTACACCGCTATCTGTATGAACATGGAAATATCTACACCGCTATCTGTTTGAGCACTGATATATCTACACAGCTATCTGCATGAAAATGGAAATA